>NW_015656004.1:230679-242435 GCF_001515625.1 Sinocyclocheilus rhinocerous | reverse complement strand
CACGCTAGAAAAAGAAGGAAAAGATAATGAGAAAATTTTTTTTTTTTTTTTTTTTTATGAGGACATTCACATATCTTGAAAAACCTGGCTGCCATTGGCAAATCAGTGTTCTCATTTTAAATAGTAGACATAACATTTTAATTGACTGGAATTTTTAATATTGAATTAATTTATATTATATTATATATACATTTATATCTATTTTTCACATTCTTTTTTTTTACATAATTTTATTTTCATTTATTTTCCACAGATCATTGCAGTGCATCCTGGAATTGAATTCTCCACAAAGGATACATGCACTGCTGCATTGAATTTAAAACAAGGTATGTTAGGAAGGCGCTTAATTTAGTATGCTTGATCCTTGAAAAAGAGCAGTTTATCTAGATTTATTTTCTGGCTAAAGGGATAGTTCACCAAAAAATGTTCTGTTATCCTTTACTCACCCTTACATCATCCAAAATGTCTGCGCACGAATGTTAAGCTCCAAACAAATTCCATTTGTCATAATTTCTTTTTAATTTACTATTTACTTTTCACAATTATTACCATCTATTACACATATTTTCCATTTGTCAGGCTGTGTAGTCCACTATACTGTATATCAATGGAAATTTTGTGCTGCTTATTTCATATGAAACAAAAATATTGCCTTGATTTATTTGACGTTTACTACAGTTTTAACAGATCACTGCTCAAATCAACTGCAACTTTCAAGTAGACTTCTCAAATGAGGCAGTGGAATTTTACTCTACTAAAGTGGAGCAGCTGATTATTGAGAAACATAAAGGGTAAATGATTTTAGAGAGGAATGAAAAATGGATGGACATTTGCAAGCCAACAGCTCTAACAAAATACCAGTTACTTTCAAATCAAAGGACTCTTAAACTCCAAGATGGCATCTGATTGCAGCACATTAAAATATAGTCGCTGCAAAAAAAAAAAAGTAATACAATTCCACTTTTTTTTTCTATAGCTGTACTGAGACATTCTCAGCAACTCACAGAAAGACAGATGAGAGAATGGCGTGCTGTCTTTCACCTGTGGCAGGAAGCTCTGCTCACACGTCTGCTCAAGCCCCCATTAAGAACAGCAAAGATTTAAACTGTCAATCAGACACCAAAGGGAAGACTGCAGAGCTTTCACATTCAATTACAGTGGGACAAGCTCTTGCGTGAGCGCTCGCTTCTCTATGGCCAATGTAAAAATAGAAAGACATATTTTTCAGCTAGATATCTCAATCTTGTATACAATATTTTCTAAATTCTTGACAATTTATGAGATCATGTTTATGATGAATACAGTATATAAAAATCATATACATTTTATCATATCTCAATTCTTTTCCACTCAACTTGCAATCAAATGAATGAGCCAATGGTTATTTAAAACACTGTTATGAATAAACTCCACTTCATCTAACTACCTGTTAAGTTGTTTATGTGCCATTTAATTCTATGTGATTTTTTTTCCTCTTTGTACTGAAAAGTTTTTGCACTCCATGTGTTTAAATGAGCATACTACACCTGATTTATAATTTGCTTCTTGAATTTTCAACCATATCTTGTGTCTATATGTGTTGTTGTCTTGGCAACTAACTCCCTTGTGCACCATTGCACCATCAACACATTACTCAGGGGTAAAATAAAAAATGTGTTCGCATTTAAATGAAGATTTTTATGGGTACCCTAAGTTATCCAAACACACGTCTCTCAATTATTCTTGCATTATGTGTACATTCTGTGGCTGAAATCTGAACTCTTTAAAATTTCAAATTTTAACAACTATGTTTATTTTTAGTGCATGGAGCAGCTTTATACTATTTAATCCATTACATTTTACAATCTAGACAAAAGAATGGGATATTAAACATCAGCTAATACATCAACAAAACTTAATGATATACATCACACCATTTACAATTCTATTTGTGTCTAATGACTACATACAAAATACAAAAGCAAGATCATGATTCAGTTTCAGGGCAAAATGCTCTTTTTCATTGTCAGACAAATAAATGAATAATTAAATACACAAACTGCGCCCTCTGAGAGCTACTTTACCACCCATAACATCTGTTGAGACATAGCTACAGGTGTTGAACTAGCTATAAGACATGAACAGAGATCTGCAAGCAGGGGGAAAAAAGGTAGAAACGTTAAATCAAAAGCTTAAAAAGCCCAAACAGCCACTATATCGCAATTCAAATCCACAGTAAGCCATTACGCAGACTAAATTACAAAAATGATACGATTTAGTATATTTAAAAAAAAAAATCCTGTTACACTATAACGCAGATGTAAAGCAAGACTAAACAACATATACATTGACTTGTACTCACCGGTAACAGAATAAAGCTAGTAATAGTTCCTACTCAAGCTTATTAGACTGTAATTCACAATGTTACATGAAAGAATACAATTCAGGCAACACAATTCACGTATAAATCCATAGAAAGGCATCTCACCTGTGGATTTCTCATTCACTGCTGTGCGATGCGCCGGTGACTGTTTCTGTGCGTCTCTCAGACTTTTCTTCGCCCATCCAAATCTACGCAACTGGTTGGTGGTATATCCCTTTAAGTCGGGAGATGTCAACTAAGCAATAAACGTTAATTTGTCCTCATCTGATGACAGGAAAACGTTTCAATTTCTCCGAGGCGTTTCCGTCTGCTCTTGTGCGCGCCGGTTTGAGCTATATATGGTAAACGGAAGTGCAAGACTACTTTGCATGCCTCGAGCTGTTGCTGAGGGGCTGTCAGCCGCTTTGCCAAGAAAGAACAGCTTTGCCGTGTTTTATACTATTATAGAACAAGAAAATGTTTTCGTTTTATGTGTAGGTCATGTGCAGCAACATAAAATAATAATAAAAAAGACTTCGTTATGCAAAATAGGTATAAACGTCCAGAAAGTGTGAGTATTTGTAGCTACAGCAAGTCATCTGCTTTATATGGAGAATAATAGATTCTCTATAAGGGTTGCATGAGTATTGCCTGCCAAACAGATAAATATCACAGTCTGGACAGCCTACAATTTTATAAATCAGCCCAATAATTGACTCTCCCTTACTGTGGGTTTGCCAGCATTGCATAACTAGGGTAAATTTCACAAAACCTCCATAAAACCTCTAGGCTATTGTTTTCAGAGCTCACTGAAAGAAAGCCACAGCCAAGACTTGGCATTTATGTAGGTCTCCTCTATGTTGTTCCAATTAGACAAACCAGTAGGAGGAGGTGCTACCCTGCAGACAGTAGATCTGAGACATTTATTAGTACGAGTAAAACAGAAGCGTGGACTCGAGCTCCCAAACAGTGCGGTGACTCATGCTGTCACAGACCAAACGTGTGTTCATGCACATGCGTGTGAGAATATGAGAAAACACGATGCTTTTAGTGCTCAGGGCCAGAGGAAAAAAAAAAAAACGGAACATTGAGGAGTCTTTGTAGATCACAAGAGGAAAATGACCTCCACTCGAAGAACATCGCTGAGATGTTTTGTTCCTTATTCTGTTGGGTTTCTAATTTAAATGTGTGCACGTGACAGGCTATATGGGGAAGTTCTTTCAAATTGGCCCACTCCCTCACTAGGCTGATCTTATTGAGCTGTGGTTATTGATTACCGGTCTTTCAACGTAGGAAACCAGATTAGATTAGTGTCAACACAGCTATTGGATGAGCCAATGTCAGTCTCAAAAGACAGGTCTGGCAAGTCAATTCAGGAAATTAAAACACAATCTTTGCCAAATGCCAGTTGTTCATTTTGTTTAATGTCCCACACAAGAGCTTTTAAACTCAAGAAGAACCCAGATGATTCAATCACGGGCCATTTTTGTTCAAAGAATTGTGGAAACCTGGGGCCGAAGGTCCTAATTAATTCTGTAAATCCTTTTTTTTTTTATGAAACAGTTTATTGAAAACAAAATGTATATATAAAATGTTTTTGCTGATATTTATATGGTCAAAAGATATGATGAAATTCCAGCTTAGTAAGATATTTATAGTATAGCAAACTTACATAAAATGCATAATAATATCAGTTGTCACTCTGTATCTCCCAATAAATGTCTTACTAAGATGATATTTAAATGCTTAGTTTTATGATCAAAGCTCTGTAGTTTTTATTGTGGGGGTGAAAACATATGCAACACACACACACAAACAAAAAGTTTCCTCAAACCCTGCTGTATCATATTCGATGCTCACCTTGAACATAATATTTCAGACAATTATGTATGGATAATCAAGTAAAGTTGCTTCAGTCCATTAAGTGGTGACTCTTTAAATATTATTAACAATGTGAACGATATTCTTATGTTTACTTTATAAAAACATTTGTAAAGGTTTCACAACAAAAAAGAATCACAACCTGAAGGGGGAGGTTTTTACAATTATATCAAAAGCCAAAATATAAACTATCAGTCAATTGATAATGCATGTAGTAGATTGTGTACAACAGGTTTTTCAGCCGTTTCAATCATGTTGATAATTCAGAGACCTTAGAAATTTGCATATCAAATATGATACAGTACGGTTTATAGAGTTAGCTTCTCAATTGTTTATCCTACAGAAATGAGATTGAATGGAGTGTCTTGAAGTCTAATTTTTAGATTTTTCTCTTCAGAAAAAGATCTTCACATGTGTCTCCTTTAAAGGGGTCATATGATGTTGCTAAAAAGAACTTTCACAACAAAACACACCGCGTCTCCACAACATGGTGGCGGCAGCAACAATACTACAGCAAGTATAAAAGTTATGTCTTCTTTCTTTGCGTGAACATTTGGGCGGCGTTATGCAAATCTTCCCACACACTGATGTAGACGTGGGGGCGTGTTTAAACGAGGCATTTTAGGAGGGTGTGGACGAGTCTTAACTTCTATAAAGAATATCTCTTTGGGTTTGAGACTTTAGTCTTTGCAACTTTAGGGATCTTATCTATTCACGAAAAGCTTGTAACACTCCAAAGAGAAAGGAAAACGTGAAATCGCATCATATGACCCCTTTAAAAACAATGTATCAAACTATGTTCTGATTTGCTAAGTTGCTAAGATAAGTCTCAGATAAGTCTTCAAATGTCAGATCACATTATGAGCTCTCATCAAAATCTCCCAAATCAAATGATCGGAGATGATTCATTTTATAGCTCTTTACTTTTACTGTATCAACAATGTCTATTTATATTGTACATCAGGAATTTTAGGAGAAATATTTGACACAAATTTGATACTTAGCTGAGAAAGCAGAACTGAGAAGTCTGTGAACGATGAAATAGCAACTATTAAGTTCTGCTGAATTGATCTCAAACCTTGCACACACTCTCAAGAAAATTGTCCGACAAGGGTTGACTGATTTATTTATTTTTCGTACAGAAGATAAAAGTAGATGATCAGATGTTTCTAGACTCAGTTCAATTTGTGTCTTTAATTGCTACATCAGACCCTGTCTTAGTACATTTCACTACTTGTCATCCATGTATGAAGCCTCAGAATTCATAGCGAAGAGGCGACGCAAAGTGTCACTTCACCCCCTCCGTCTCGATCCTTATACCCCCGCCACCACCCATACCCCTCACCCATCTACACCACCCACGTCTCCACTGCCTTTCCTCGCTACTAAAAATAGGCTCGGACAAATTAATTACGTAGCTGCTGGGGTGAGGTGCCTCTCAGTACACTGAAATGATTCTTTAGCAGAGCCAATAAAACAAAGCACCAGCCGGGCATCTCTTCTCAGCAACGGATTTCCAAATGGCTGGAAGAAGCTCTAAACGGCTTTACCTGCATGCAAGAAGGTGGGGATAGGAGGATGTGTCCAACGGTTATTTACTTTCATTGATTTCACAGCTGTGCTGAAATCAAACACCTGGCTTGAATGCCGGAATGGATTGGGATTGTCGCCATCCAACATCTTAAGGAAGCTGCTTTGAACTGCAGTCTGTCAAGATACAAGCTAACCATATAATTAAACAAGCTACTGTATTAAATTAGCACAATTACTGTATTAACACAAGCAAAAAGTATAGCTTACTACTGTGGTGTAACTTGGGGGGTGATATATTTGATATTTAATATATATATATATATATAGTTTTTTAATGAAAATTACTAATTATCCAGTGATGATTCATAACTTACAAGGCATATTTTTGCTGGTAAAAAAAAATATTATGGATTTTAAATGAATAATCTCATTTAGAGAGAGTTTTTAGTATGGGAACCAAACTTTGAAAATGTGTGAAGACAAATATCAACATGATGTCATGCAGACTTTTTTTTTTTTTTTATCTATGAGTTAAATCTATCTCAAAAATGCTTTTGTATATACATTTTATAAATACTTCTTGTCTCATTCCCATATCTCACACACTTCTGAGACTAAATTTTGTTATATTGCTTATTGATGAACCAAGCAGCATCTTATTCATCTGGAAGTTTATGCAACTAAAATGTTTTTAATTGATTTAAAATGTTCCAGAGTAATATTTATGTTGTTTTGTTAGAAAAAGTATATGTAACATTCATAAATTTGACTCTGAGCAGTCATTTATTAAATAAAAATAAAGTAAATCCAGTTCATATTGGTATTTCTTACATTTTATTTTCTTATACATTTCATAATTATATATTGAAATGACTCATACTGAAAAAAAAAGAGCTGAGGAGGAGAAGGGGTTCCTCTTATGGTTCTACAGAGCACCTTCAAAAGATAGGGGAACCAGTTTAAGTGCTATAGCACCCATGATTACGAGCTAATGAACCACTTTTAGTGCTATTTAGCACCATTATTTTAGAGTATAGTTTGAATACAGTTAAACTACTTTAGCTAATTTAGTAGCATCACTACCTTACTCCCCAGCATGGAGCAGCTATAAAGCACAGAAAAACTTAATTTACAGCCAACAGCTCATTCTGTTACGATACATTTGGCTCCAGTGCTGACTAGTTACATCTAATATGTCCAATTTAGTCATTTATAGATGCATTAGCATTGAAACAGACTTTCCCCAACAACTAAAACATGTTAAAAGTCGTAAAAAAAAAAACATAATTAAGAGTATGAGGCACTGTTATTGAGCCAATGTAATGAGATCCACTGAACTACAGCACGCAGGTTTCTTTCTATTTGAGTGCATGCTAAGTGGTCGGGTCAGAATGAATTCGATTTGACCATGATGCAACTGTGTTGTTTTCCTGCAAACGCTGAGTGCTTGTAACATGGAGAATTAGGGCCTGGACTTTATAAATACCCATTCGCCGCAAATTGATGGGTCCTTTGAAGCTCTAGAGGTTTCCACTTCCACCAGCCCACTTGTGGTGCGAAGTATTGTTTTGTATTCAAATATATCACAGTTTGAAAGGATCAAATGGAAATATTTCTTTCAAGCTTCCCTCATAGACTGCACTCAAAGCTTTCGTGGATTGAATCGTCATCGCTCAGGCGTCTCCTCCTTTGTATAATAGTAAGCACTCATATATTAGGGGGTTATTCAGTGCTGACACAAGTGATCATATGATAGAGCCTCAAAGAACATTACATAATCTAAAGAAAAGCTGCATAAGATAGACAACTGCTTTCTTGTAGAAGACCTTAGAATTTAAAAAGAAAAAAAATACCTAAATATTATTTCAATTATTTAGTTCTTTTTTTTTTTTTTGAACGGAGCTATAATTACATTTCAAGACATTAAGTTACAACTTGGATATAAAAGTTGCAAATATTAAATATAAAGTCAAATGGGAGAAATAAAAATGGCAATGACCTCTTCTAATTCTGCAGCAGAAACAGGTTTCCATACATAAAGGAAAGCTGGAGGAAGCTGAAATAGATTTCGTAAGTTTCATATTAAAAAATAAATATGACCGAAACAATCATATAGAAGCAACTTTATATATTGCGATTCTGAGTTTTTACTCACAGTTGTCTTTTTTTCTGAGAAAAATAGTCAGTTGTAAGATATAAGGTTAGAAATGCTAAATATAAAGTTGCAACAAGCTTCCATATGATTGTCTTTCTGTAATATCTATTTTTAATAAGGGGTTTACAAAATCTATTTCAGCCCCCTCCAGCTTTATGAATTGTGAGATGTTATCTCACAATAGCAAGATATGAAGTCACAATTCTAAGAAGTAAAGTCTGAATCGTGAGAGGAAAAAAACAACAGAACTGTGAAATGTGAACTCAGAATTCTTTGGGGGAAAATGCAAGATTTAGAATTGTGAGATATAAACTCAGAATTGCGAGAAAAAAAAAATAATAATAAAATAAAATAAAATTATATATATATATATATATATATATATATACACACATTTTTATCCCATGGTGGAAACAAGCTTCATAGATTCACACCAAAGGTCCAGAACAAAATAAATAAATAAACAATAATAATAATAATAGTAACTTCAACCCACACTCTCAGGAAGAAAAAAGCTGTCCCTGTGGCACTATGTACCATTTAGGTACTAATTTGTACAATGTACCTTTAAGGCACAAGTGCACTTTTTGTGGGTCGATAAGGTACAAAGTTAAACCTTTTGAAAGGGTACTGTCCCAGTGTCAGCTTTTATAGCCTACCTTTTTTCTGAGAGTGTACTGCAGGGCTACATCAATGGCTAAAACAGTTTAATTCTGCTAGATACTAGATATAAGTGCTCACATACTTTTTCCATTAATTATTTTGGTTGTACAAAGCATTTGTTCATTAAAAACAGAACTGCCAAATGTTGTGCATGTTGCTAATTGAATAAGTCTGTTATTGTACCTGGATGCAGCTGAAATCACATTTCATGAGTCATTCATGCAGAAATGTAGTTCATTCGAAAGGCTTCACGAACGTCAAGTCTAAGGTGATGAATAACAAAGCTCGGCTCAATAAACAGTCAGACACAAATACAGGAAAGTTATTTCTTGACATTAAAATGACTCATACATTTCATCTAACGCATCAGTATACGCAGAGAATTCAATTCCCACCATATAAATGACAGCTTCTTGACATTATATAATGTGTGGTAGGTCCCTTGGTGGACGACTGCAGATATATGTTGGTTTTTGATCAGAGGAAAAGGTTCACAATGGCCCTTCCGTCTGTTTCCATGGGCACAACATTAGTGCACTGCCCCAGCTGGATCAGATTTGAAGCACCGACCCCACAGCATCTTTAAAACAAATACAGCTTTACTTTAAAGTGAAACAACATGCAATATGATCTAGCAATGGTTTGGAAAGGGAATGCAATAATGCATCAACGGTATTTTTCTTCCTGGTCTTGGACTGTCTGTGACACCTGAACATGTAGGCTACAATTTTCCCATTACATCCGGTGATTACTAAATGGACATTACATGCAGCGATTCTGGATACAGAGAAAATAAGTCATTTAGAAATGAAATTGATGTCAGGAGTAAAAGGTCTCTAAATGGCAATCAGCATTTATGAAACGTGACTGAGAAAAATAATCAACGCCACCTTTCCAGAAATGGGGAGAGAATTGCGTCAATGTCGAGGATGTGGGTAGAGCACTGTTAATGATTTAATTTGCATAGCAGAACTGTCATTTGCATTGTGTGTTAATCTTATTTAACCAGCTACTCAAAGATGGCAATCAACAAGGTTACTGTAAGAAATCCCGTAAGACACACAAATGACTCGAAAAGGTTCTGGAGACATTTTTGTATTATACATTGTAATTAGCAAAATGCAGATTGATGCATATGCTTTCAAAAGCCTATTGTGTGCCATGAAACTCAAAGAGCGCATTAATGTCCAATTCGATTTTAAGTTTGTTTGTTTTTTCCCCATGCAGCCAGCATAAATCTAGTGCATTGCTATGTGGTTGTTAGCCCATTTTTGTGGCTGCTAGTTGTTTACTTACTACCCTAAATCAAAGAGTTCATCTCTAAACCACTATGATATTCCGATCCTTATAGCTCAGGACTTTCAGTGTAAATCAATTAGATATTTTTGCCATTTTATCATCGGCCAGGAAAAAAAAAAATCATAACTTAGAAAGGTAATTGAACACCTGTCCTTAAAGATCTGCAATATATGAAAGAATAGTTCACTCCCCCAAAAAAAATTGCTGGTAATTTCTTGTTTGGAGAAATTTAGCATTCATCACCTGTTCACCAATGGATGCTCTGCAGTGAATGTGTGCCATCAGTACGGGAGTCCAAACAGCTTATAAAAGCATTACAATAAGCCATAAAAAAATTCCCGACTCCAGTCCATCAATTAACGTCATATGAAGTGAAAAGTTGCGTGTCTGTTAGAAACAAATCCATTCTTAAGACGTTTTTAAACTTCAAACGGTTCCGAGTCCTCGGTCCATAATATTGCTTTCTCCAATAAAGAAACAAACTCCTCTACATCTTGGATGACCCGGGGGTGAGTAAATATTCAGCAATTTTAGTGTATACTATTCTTTTAGGTATAATTTTTTTATTGGTAAAAGGATGAGCTACATCCCAAAATTGGTAAGGTTTTTGAAAAATCAACAGTAGTAGTTTGCCTATACAGCTACAACTAATTATAGTGTGGCAGCTTTAGTAAAGCTGAGATTTTTGATTTAATTTTAAGTGCATAAATCCAAAAATTTTAAAGTATCAAAATATGCTTTCAAAAAGAGTTAAACCCAGTAATTACACACTAGCAATCTCCTCCTGCAATTAGCAGAATAACATCTTAAGTGGGTCTTGCTGTCTCTATACTGAGATGATTCCCCCCTTAACAGTTTCTAGCAGTTTCCTTACAGCTCAGGCTGTAGAAATCATGCAGAAAATATTCATATTCGTGCTGACCCCGCGAGAGGCTGGAGTCCAGGGTTTTTCCTCATTCTTTCAGAACAGCCTTGACAAGCTCACAGTACCTGCAATTCTCATGAGAATGAAAACAGTAAGAACACCTTACCAAGTTAATGGCAGCGTGATTAAACATTACCTTTGTGAGGAAGAATACATAATTAGCATGTAAATTCCCCCGATTTAACTTCTCATTTCAGTGGGGAGTCTTATCAAATTCAAGGCCAGCCATTGTTACACCTTTAACATTCAATAGTGGGCATTTTTCTCATGGGTGTCTGGCTGTTAGATCCCTCCAAACAGCCCAACAAAACACTGACCTTCCAAGTAGGGGTCCTGGTCTGCAGCTGCTATAGGCAGCATCGAGCCTAGAAAGCTTCTGCTAAATCTGATGGCAATAATAAATGAACACCTTCATATTTAATCTGATTCTCAAACCAGGTACCACCACTACTTAAGTTCCATCTAATCACATACAATGCCTTTAATTTATAAAAAATTATCTCATTCAGACAAAACATATCCATAAAGCTTAATTAATAATCACCAGTATTCCTGTTATGAAATGATGCAAGAACCTCACCGCTCAAGATGGCACTTCACTGTCAGACTGATTGCAATATCACCATCATATTCAAAACATGAGTCATAAAACTTCACAAAGATCACAAATTTTATAACTTTGAAAAAAAAACAACAACTGATGTTATCACTAATACTACGAATTTAAATTGATATGCCGATTACTAACACATTTAATGAAACGTCTTTTTTAGTCATTTAAACAATTAAATATTCATAGTTTCAGTTTTCTGGCATCTACAGTCATGGCCAAAAGTTTTGGCAGTGTCATAAATTGTGTTTTGCAAAGTTTGCTGCTTAAGCTGTCGTGGTGTTCATTCACATTGTTTCTAGATTGTGTAGAGTGATCAGATGCATTTTAAATAATTGCTAAAAGCTTC
>NW_015656004.1:207954-230489 GCF_001515625.1 Sinocyclocheilus rhinocerous | reverse complement strand
TATGTGTATGTTAGACCAGTTTATGTGTTTATGTAGTATGTTAGACTAGTTTAAGTGTTTATGTAGTTAATAAAGTCTTACTTGTATCACACTTGACGTTGGTCATTGTTTGCTCATAACTGCAGATTTATGCTACAGGCTCTGTGTAGAGTTGTACAGTAAGAAAGTTATTTCCCTTAACCAGGAAATTAACGTTCTTAGAATTGACAGTTGACCCTGAGAGGTCAAGTAAATACTTACAGCGGATCTAAATATTTATAATTAATTATAACTAGTTATGATTAATTATTCATATTTCCCCAATGAGCTGATTCGCTACATTGCTAACATTAATTGACTAATCATATCAGCAAAACATGTGAAAGTGTGAATGAGTACTAGTCAGGTGAAATCACTATCATACTAATTAGATTGTAAGAGCAGACTGATTGCTATAAAAGGAGGGAAGAAGCGCTTCCAATCATTGTGTTCTTGTTAGCAATGGTTACCTCCAAAGAAACACGTGCAGCCATCATCGCTTCGGTGTCTCCAGCAGTGCAGAGCTTGCTCAGGAATGGCAGCAGGTTGGTGTGAGAGCATGTGCACACACAGTGAGGCCAAGAATTTTGGACAATGGCCTGGTGTCAAGAAGGACAGCAAGAAGCCACTTCTCTAAAAAAAAACGTCAAGGACAGACTGAAATTCTGCAGGAAGTACAAGGATTGGACAGCAGAAGACTGGTGCAGTTATTTTCTCTGAAGAAGCTCCCTTCCGACTCTTTGGGATTTTCTCTGATGAAGCTCCCTTCCGACTGTTTGGGACATCTAGAAAATCGATTGTTCGGAGAAGAAAAGGTGAACGCTACCATGAGTCCTGTGTTGTGCCAACAGTGAAGCATCCTGAGGCCATCCATGTGTGGGGTTGCTTTTCAACCAAGGGTGTGGGCTCTCTCATAATTCTGCCCAAAAACACTGCCATGAATAAAGAATAGTATCAAAACGTCCTGCAAGAGCAACTTCTTCCAACGATCCATGAGCAATTTGGTAATGATCCATGCATTTTCCAGCATGATGGAGCACCATGTCAAAAAGCCAGAGTGATAAAGAAGTGGCTCGAAGATCATTACATTGAAATCTTGGATCCGTGGCCAGGCAACTCCCCGGATCTCAATCCCATAGAGAACCTGTGGTCAGTCCTCAAAAGGCGAGTGAACAAGCAGAAGCCCACAAATTGTGATAAACTCTGAGAACTAATAAGGCAAGAATGGATCGTCATCAGTCAGGATTTGGCCCAGAAGCTAATATCCAGCATGCCAGAGGTTATGAAGAACAAGGGTCAACACTGTAAATATTGACACTTTTTTGCCAATAAAAGCCTTTAAAACTTACATGCCTTTTTTTTTTTGTTCAGTTTACCACAAACATGTGGGGGGGGGGTATAGTATCTAAATACTGAAGCAGCAAACTTTGCAAAACACTATTTGTCGCTGCCAAAACTTTTGGCCATGACTGTACTATTTTTTTTTTAAGTTGATCAAATTATTTTTCCAATTCCTGTCTACTACTTGACATTTTATAAAACACTTATTACACAATTATTAAATCAGATTTTTTTAGGTCTTCTCATTTCTGCCCATTTTCAAATTTAACTCAAAGAAATGACGATAACAATAAAATCTATATAATTACTGCTATCAATAACAAGTTTCCAGAGTTGTCATGCATACTGCAGCTCCAGAGACAAGAGTGAACTCAAATTCACAATTTTCGGTGTTTGCTTCCATTCACTATATATGACAGTAAACCAAACCTCATTCCAGTGGCATTCAAACATTAAAAAGTGACCATTAAAAAAACCTTTCAAGATGGTTGAAATCAATCCAGTCATGAGAAGAACATACCTGCATTCACAACTGGCTTTGTATAAACATTTTATTTACTCTATACACTTACATGAACAAAACACCATATGAACGCAAAGAGACTGATGCAGCGGTTAACTAACCATTTGATTCAGAGGCCTTTTACGTTAAGTCTTTTTTTTCTTCTTTTGCAAAACACAGACGGCCGAGGCAGCACAACGCTATCATACTGAATGGTACATGCTTAGTACACTGCCTGCATCAGGAATGGAAATCTCTCTACAGACACTAATCCAAAGTAAAGGAAGTATAAAAGTAACATTTTACAGCAGTTGAAATACTGACATTAATAGCAAGGTTTAAATTATTAAAAACCATGAAAGAGACTTAGGAGGCCAGTCTGAAAGAAAACAAAGATTAAGCAAAACGAAAAGCAGTTTTATGCTCATACCTCTGCATCTGTGGAATATCATTTCTTCTGCAAGTGGATGATGTTTATTGTGGCTTTTTTTGCAAATATGTAGCACTGTTACCAAGTAACCCCACCCACCCAAAAAAAAAAAAAAATCCACAACTCACTCAACTTTGTGTGAGCATCTCTGCTGCCCAAATGCAAAAGGAAAAAGGTACTATACAAAAGGCCAAATTTAAAACCCCCAGGAAGAGTTTGTTAGGACGAGCATCAGTGGATTGACAATGGCACGACACATTCATTTCTTTAAGCCCAGCAGTAAATTAGTATGAAGTGGATAGGATTTGTAAGGGGGGAGTAACAGGGGCAAGGAGACCTGGTCAAAACCCATTTCCAATACAGTGCGAAATCTTGCGGTTTACGGCGAGAACTTTTTGGCTTGTGCTCGGACCCTTTTTTCATACTCCACTCTGTTTTGGCTGAAACAGAAACGCAAACACAAGATTCATAACAGAGGCAATAAGCATTTCAGTGTCAACAGGCAAGACTATATTTGAGCTGGAGGTGCGTACCAGTAAATTGTGTATGCTTCGGCCTGTGCGGGGTCCTGAATATTTGGTTCATTAAGGAGTTCTTGGATTCCTAGCAAGATCTAGAAATATAAATCAGTTGCGGAGCTTTATGAGATAACACTGCCCTCTTCAGGATTGCATGGAAGACTAGGTTTAAGGGAGATTTTAAAATGCACCACAAATCAATATGACATTTGAAGTTCAATTTAGAAAACAAAAACCTGAAAATGAAATCCAATGAAAATATAATTCATCCTTAAACATAATCTTGAACTACACTTTGTTATTGGCTGTTCCATTTAAAGAGCATTTAACAACGCGTCCATCAATTTACAAAGCGGTGCAACCTTTAAGGTTCCAACCTTTACAGCTTACCTGCTTGATTGTAATGGCAGGCCTCCAGTCTTTATCTTCCTCTAATATAGACAAGCATACGGTACCGGACGGATATACATTCGGATGGAATAAAGGGGGCTCAAATTTACCTGTAGAAGTCACATTACAAAAACCAGCCATAATTAGACACAATGTGCATACTACAAGGTACAAACAAAGGATTAGATCCACTAAACATCTGATTTACACTTTGGTGGAGAGGAAGGGTAGTCGTCCTTGAACAGCATCCGAAGTTTGAACAAGCCTCCCTCCCACGGTGTCTGAAAAGAAAAAAAAAAAAGAAATTAAGTTACCATTATCTTCATTCATAATAAATACAAGGGCATACAAGGTCCGAAACATGTTTTTTTTTATCCAAACCACAAAAAAATACAAAACAAAGAGTTCACAGAAGACACATTCAAGATGAAAGCAAATACTAGTTGTAAATAGTAATGGGTCTTACAAACTCGAATATTAATGTGGTATTCATAGAACACAAACAGTACATTTTGAATAGAAACATTACAGCCAGATTGACACATACCCCTTTTTTTCCAGGGATGGCACACTCCCAATTCATCAGGTTCATAGTTCCATCAGGATTTTTTGTTGGTACAGCTACAAATCCCTGAGGAAAAAAAAAAAAAATTATATATATATATATATATATGCTGCACATCTATGATCGGAAACGTTGCATACTTACAAAAGGATGGTCTTTCCGCCAAGCCTTCCGTTCTTGTGCGAGACGACTTAATGCTATACCAGACATGACTTGTGGCCCACAAAATGATTGAAAATCTGGAAAACATGGACAATGTTTTTCTCTTAAATAAGATGCATGTATCTGTAAAGCTATGCACAGTCAGTGTGCAATTTCAAAAACTGCATTTTGTCAATAATCAACTTTATATCGAGCCTTTATAAAAGTTATTACAAAACCAAATATTGGGGAGGAAAAAAAAAAAAGACTCCAAATAATATTTATCAGAATTTTATTGCATTTTGGCCTTTAATAAAATAAACAAAATTGAAAATTTTGTTCAGCCAATTGGTTGAGCCTACCATAAAAGGTAAACCTTTAAAACCACACTGGGTTCACACCAATGAAGAAGTGTCACCATAGTGTCTCAAATATAGAGAGCTTTTTAGTTTCCATTTTATAAGAACATGCAGCAGTGAAATTGTAGCAATAGTGATATGCAATACACTGTAATACACCGCTGTTTAGTGCAGAATGATTGTACATTTCACATTCTCCATTAATAGATGATCTGACTAAATCATACAAATAAGGCTTTTCTCAACATTAGGTTACTGATTATGTACAGTATGTGAACTTTACTTTCTAATTTTACCAGTAGTTATTAATAGGTTGTAATACACTCGCATAACATATCAACCATTTAATAGGTTTCCCTATTTAATACAATTCTAAAACCTGGTCCTCTGGGGTTTCTAAAAGGAGGAATAGTGCAGCGCTCCCTTCAATGCAATGACATGAAAAACAGCAAAACGGTTTCCTGATTAATAACCTTAAAGGTTTGGTACTCATCATCATGAGTCAAAAAAAAACAAAAAAAACTAATCAGAGTTGGGCAAGATTTACAATTCTTACACTTTCAACGACAACCAAACTACTGTAAGAAAATAGTTTAAAGGTTAAGTGGAAAAGGAAGCGAAATACAGGGGGGGGTATAATAATCCAACCCAAATAACATGCCATTTTTAAATATCTTCAGAGGCTGTCGATGTTATTAAAGCCAAAATGAAACAGGAGGAGCAATATATATATAATTTTTTTTTCTTCAGTATTGTGACATACAGCATAATGGGTTATCTAAACAGTAATATGAAGGACGGGATTTGGTTCTATCCATTGGTTGTTGATTAAGATATTGAAATGTGGGCACTGCACTCAAATGAATGCAAGTCTGTCATTTCACCAGAAGCTCAAGGCCCAGAACATATGCACATGCAAAAAAAAAAAAATGGCAATTTTCTGCCAGGACATTATGCATTACCCATTAATTTTACTGATATTCTGTTAACCCTAAAACACAACAATTTAAAATCAGAAAAAAGATACAGGTCAAACGCCTGTAATAGTAATTCAGTACATTGTTCCATATTTTTAGTGTAAAATATGCATTTAGAAAGCAGATGAGGGGAATTTATTTCATGCAGACTTGATCATTAAAATCATGTTCATTATTATAAATTGCGGAAAATTAAAATAAAGGATAAAGGTGCACAGTAAAAATCTCTGGTGAGAACAAAATATAAATGGAGAAGCGAAAATGCTAAAAATATGCACTGTTCTCATAACCAACGCATCCAAAAAACTACCGTTTAATCTAACTAAAAGTGTGACTTTGGGGGGAGGGGGGTGTAACTTAGTAAGAGGAAGTGATAACCATTATCAAACATGTTTATTAAATCGCGGGCAATAATTAGCGGACACTTAAAATCTATAATAAGTAAAAAAGAAAAAAAACTATGCATGATTGGAAAAGCGTGAAGGCTTAAACATGCAAATTACATTCAGGGCTTCTATCGTTAGCACAATCAAAGCAGTTTACTATAACGAATATGCTGGTCTATGTTTGATTACAGTAATGAGCGAATAACGCGCATTGAATGAATGGACCTGTCAGATGCACATTTTCAGCGCGATGCCGCACACCAGCATCCCTCACTGCGCACTTTAACCGCTTGAATGAGCCAAATCACGCTTTGTTGCGATTAACTGCTCGCGTAAAAACTACATGCACAGAATTGTTTACTCTACATGTATGCATGCATTTACCGAATTATAATGCATGCGCACTGTAGTTTGTCGCGTCGCGTGCGGTGTGAATAAACTGTTAGCCTAGCATAGCTGGCTAGCTAACAAGAGCCGCAAACAAAAACACCGCAAACTACAGTAAATGCTCAGAAATTAACTCTGTTTTTCACGTCACACATACCTATTCAGTGAAGACGAGTACTGAACTCTACACCAAGCACCGTTTAATTGGGAATTCAAGGCAAACTCCAAGCAAAAAATCTATCGAAGTTTCCCTCCTGTAAAAAAGAAAACAGACATTTACCCAAGATAATTAGGACCCCTGAGCACACACGCAGATGCCTGTGTGAAACTTTCAACAATATCCATATGTCCCGAGTCAAACTGAATGGATTGTTCCCTTTAATTACAAGCGAATGAGTTGCAAGCTATTATCTATAAACACAAGCTGATGATTATCACCTGAACGTCCAATTCAAAGCAATAACAAAACTTGCTTAGCAAAACTAATAACAAATAACTGATAATTGACTAATAAAACTATTAAACTGATTAAAATATAATCATTAATATTATGTGATTAGTGCAATAACAATACGTTTCAACTTCCTTACTGCATGTTTTAGTTAGAGAAACCCACTGATTTAAGACAATAAAACATTTTGGTCAGGCATTTCTTAGACACCTACATGATCTCTTAGCTCTCAAGCGCGGATGTATTCTTGTTGTAAATATGACTGAGGAAATAAATATTAGAGTCTAATATTTAAAACATAATCTAATTGTTGGCAATGTTTTGCTTAATTCAGTATTGTATATTACAGCACTGACACCACAATATAAGACGTCACACACTATCACTGCTTTTTCCATTTATATTTATTCAACTTTTTTTTTTTTTTTTTTAATTCATGCCAAGCCAAGATTTATCTGTTATCAACTGTCCTGAAACCAAATCAGAATTTGATGACATTGCACTTTTATCAGGCCCTTGAGGACAGCACCTACATAACAGGAAATACCCTCAATTGGCCTCACATGGGGCGGAGCATCTGCAAATAGGCTCTTGTTTTAACCACAACCACATCCTTCATGTCATATTTTCGTCACAAGCACTCTGACTGTGCATGCTGATCAGTAGATTGGCATGGTATAAATGTCAAGACTTGTGCAATGTACAACCGGTGTTTGATTGAGAACAACAGAATTGCATATTTTCATTCAAATTTTAGATTTTTGTAAAACGATTCAATGGGAATAATATCAAGGTAAGTTTAAAAATTCCTCTACTTCTTTTATAGGCACTTTCGCTCGTCTTTTTGAACTCGACAATATCTTCTTGTTTAATACAAATATGTTGATTATAGACTAAACTATATATGATGATTAAGAGGAGAAATATCTAATACATCACTGGCATGGTGTTGTACATTTTATATGTATAAAAAATGTTTATGTTTTTATTTTCTTACATTTGTTAGAATTTAAATGACGACAAATTAATTTATACACATTAATACATAACAGCAGTGCAAAAACATATTTACTTTCATTTCAGTTTGCATGTGGACTCTGTACAATGCATTTGAGCAGGGCTGACCGCAGATTTTTTCCCTGTTCCTCCATGATGGCTCTATGGCAAGCCATAGCCTTGCTTGTAATTTGTGGACTTATTGAGTGCAGTAAGTGTACATTTATTGCAATGTATCCATCTCTCCACATCAAACATCTTATAAAACAAGTGCAGACGTAGCATTTAAACACGACACCCTCAAGAGGATGTAGCTGCAGCAGTAAAAGCGATTTAGCTGGTGTCCTTTGACCTATTCAGGTGTTGCTTTGAGAAGAAATGCTACCGTTTCTGTAGCTCGATTGACCGCATTTCCTCTCACATCACTGTTTGCAGATGACGGCGTGTGCAGTGTGACATGCACCACAGACTTTATCTCCATGCTCAACTGCTCCAATTCTGACTCGGCAGGAGCAGCTTCGTGTCACGTTGTGGCAGATTGCAGGTACAGATCTAGCACATTGTGTTTTTACTTTAAGTCCTAAAGTGACTCATTTTGCTGAAACCTTGTCTAGCCTGCTCATTACCATTGAGCAACATGTTGTTTAATTGGCACATTTTCATGTTTTTCAGGGATGAAATTGTGCCTGTGAATGGGAGCTGCACTATCAAAGCGCCACAATCCTGGTGCACAATGGAGCCAGAGGATATGGATATGATAATGTCCTTTGATACTAACTGCTCTGTCATAGTAACACAAATGGCCAAACAAGGCAATATGGAGACCCCAACAAAGAGTCACTCTGAAAATATTGTTTTATACAAATCTGGTATGTCCCGATATCTACTTGGTGTAAACGTCATATCCACCTAATTTTTTACGTAAGAGCGTGGGTGGGCTTTTGTAACTTGAAGACTTCCGGTGTCGTTCGCTTCAGATTATTTTAGCAGCACAAAAACAATGTTATGCTGCTGTATATGTATTGTCGTTATAAATGCACTGCAGGGAGTGTTACGGTTTACTACACTTTGCTATTCTTATAGTGGTTAATGAATCATAAGTCTTGTATGTTCACAAAAAAATAGCTCACTTCTGCTTTGCATAATAAGGTGGATACAGTGAGATCCGAATGTTCAAAGATGTTCCGAATGTTCAAAGATTTTATCGTTTAATATAATGATTGTCAATATATCATAGTATTTGGTTTATCCTCTTTTGCTCAGTTAGTGCCGAACCTGATGATCATGTTCTCCAGCATGATCTGATCCAAAGAGCATCTTGAGCTTTAATGATCATAACCTTTTTAAAACCCTAAAACATTCTGGTTGAAATGAGATCTTGGTACAAGATTTTTAATGCAATTTCAGGCTTTTTGGACCCCACTGTATTTCAATAGTCTTGGTTACTTGTGTACAATGCACTAACATTGGTTTTCTTTTCGTTTCATAGTTAAACCAAAACAACCTTTCAACCTAACCATTACAAAAACTGATGGGGATTTTAACCTCACTTGGGATGTGGCTTATACAGAACACTTTCTGTATAAAAAATTATACTACGGAGTACGATTACGAACTAAAAGTGACCCAGATAAGGTAAAACTAATTTTTTTGCTCTCTCTCTCTCTCTCTCTCTCTCTCTCTCTCTCTCTCTCTCTCTCTCTCTCTCTGTGTGTTATTATATGCATAATATAAAATCATGCCTGTTTAGCTGACATTTTTTCTGAATACCATGTGATGCTTCCTCAGATGGCACAAATTTACACCCTGCAGCAGAACCAACAATCAATGGTTATCCTCAGTGAAAAACTCCTGCCAGGAAGGCAGTATGTGGCAGAAGTTCAGGTTGCAGTGCATCCTTCAACTTTTACATCCATGTGGAGTGAATGGAGCAGCAGTGTTGAATGGACATCTGACTCTCCACAGTCAGAACAGTACTATTTCCTGCTGTTGGCACTTCCTGTTGTGATGGTGGTGTTGCTTTTGTACAGTGGGAAATTGTGAGTATCAATCTTACTTTTATTTGTCCAATATTTCACTTTGTTTCAGTTCAGATATGCGTTAGTCTGAAATAAATGACCTTTCTCAGTGCAAACTGTTTACTTGACAAAGACAAAATTGAAATCAAGAAGTTTGGCTCCTTATAAAGGCCATGAGGCACATTTAGGGAATTGTACAAATTGTAGAGAAGTCACTTTGTGGAATATGGAGAAGTGAAGCAAACTCATCTTTTGTTATGACTGTTAGTCAATTTATGAGTCACTTTATTATCTGTAAGTCATATGCCTGTGAAGCCTGTATTAACCTTTAAAACTATCTAGATCAGTTCACTCATTCCTAAAAATCTGAAAGATAATGTGCTGAGAAGTTTGCCTGATATCCCACAAAGTGGCGGGCTGAATAAAAGACTATAGACGAGTATGATCTTAAATTTCGATAGCGCCTCCTCTAAATGAGTTTTCCAGTAATCGATATGACGGCGCTTACCGTATATGAATAGTCCTCTCACCTCCCACGTTCACGAAAACCACAACAGCAGCAGATATGTTTTTGCAGACAATCTATTTTCATGTAGGTCAAAAACTGGAGGAAGTCAGACGCACAAGCTCTGCAAGTGCATAAAGCTCAACATTTCTCATGACAGCCACTGTTTCCATTTCTCTTTCAGCACATAATCAGCATGTGTTTGTGGCAGAATTTGGATTTGCCTCATTTTTAAAGTGTGCATAACTGATTCTGCTACTTTCACATTTTAATGTTGCATGAAGCTGCTTCGAAACAGTATCCATTGTATAAAGCGCTATGAAAAATAAAGCTGACTTGACTTTGTGTCCTACAATAGCAGCCTGTTAATGCATCCACCAAACTACACTTCAGTCCTATAACACTTTGTCTCTTTGCATCTACAGAGGGGGCATCAAAAAGCTGTCCTTATGGCAACACATCCCAAGCCCTTATGAGTACTTCACACCACTCTACCATACATATCAAGGAGACTTTAAGGTATGCTTTCTTTTGACTTTGTGTATAAATCTCTGGTGCACAAGCAGAAGTCTCTGTGTGTGAGCACGATAACATGTCTTGTCAGGGGACTTTCAGAAGAGCGACGTGCTTAACCTCACTTGCAACAGGGGAATGTGACATTTTTCAAATGAGTCAGTCTGTAGGGGCTTCAAAGGGACAGGAGGGCTCGCTTAACATTTGGTTGAGATTGCGTTAAACGCGAAAACTGAAAGTAGCAGTTTTCCCCTCTAATGGAAAGTACTATGAGTTCAAACCCAAACTCTGATAAGGTGGGTAGTTATAAATGGTTGTTTTTAACTAAAGGGGAATTTAGTAAATATTCCGCTGGGTTAGGCTAGTGTGAGCTGAAAATACTACCCTTTATCTCAGGCTTGGCACAACAAAAATAAAAAGGTTTGAGAGCTAATTCTTGAGTTATTTTTGTCCCTCAGAGGACTTTAAGATATTAATAGTAACAGCATTTCTGAGGATTTCTATAAAACCTAAGCGTTATGAAATGTGGCAGTGTCGTGAACTTGCAAGACTTGTGGTACCAGCTTTGTTTCGGTAAACTGTTACTGAGGAACTGTGGCAGTTGTATGATTTTTTTTTACATGCAAGTGAACACGTATTCCAGTAGGGGTCAGTAACACGCTACATTAACAACAGCGAGAGCTGTGTGACATCAAATGGAAAGTTTAAAACCTTAAACGTCGTCATAACTTTTTTTTTTAAATAATAATAATTCCAAAAGGATATACTTAAAATAGAATAATTTTACATACTGTGTCAAAACAGTAGAGGTGTTAGTGGGATAAGTGTTTTGATCTGCTCCGTGTTTGCTGTAAATTGTTCCGTGACACCGCTGTAATTTTCCAACCCCTCTTATTCTAAAATAGATTTCTGAGAATATGCTACAAAATTAATGATTGAAATAATTGAACATTGCTTTTTACCTTATGTTATTTATATTTTGTGTAGTTGTACTGTTTAGTGTTTAGAAAATTAGTTTTCATTCTGTGTGGACCAAACACACGACAAATGTTGCTTTGTGATTCATGACTTCATGTGTTGAGGAGCATTTACTAGCCATTCATACGGATGTAAAAGCATTTTAATTTTTTATTTTTATTTTTATTAACACATTTTTAAGTCAGGAAATGATGGTTAAGTTGATTAGGATGTCATTTGCGTTATCTGCAAGTAGGCGTCGTTTGTGAAGAAGTGGTTTGATGTTAATCAGACAGTGTTTTAGGAAGTTCATTTGGTTTAGAATTTCATACAGCTTTAAGATATATAGTTTATATATGTAAAGTCTTAAATGTTTTTATTCCGCAAGGATGCATTAGATTGATCAAAAGTGACATTGACATTTATAATTTTATAGAACGTTTGTCAAATGTTGATTTGAATTTTTATTATTATTATTATTATTATTATTATTATTATTCATCAAAGAGTCGATCAAGATTTACCACAAAAATATTAAGCAGCACAAATCATTTCAATATCAATAGCCTAATAGTAGTACTACTAATACTAATACTAATAATGAGGAGGAGGAGAAATGTTTCTCAAGCAGCAAATCATCATATTAGAATGATTTCTGAAGAATCATGTGACACTGAAGACTGGAGTAATGACTGCTGAAAATTCAGCTTTGAAATCACAAGAATAAATGACATTTTTATAATATGTTCAAATAGAAAACAGTTCTTGTAAATTGTAATATCTTGCAATATTACAGTTTTTACTGTATAAATGCAGCCTTGGTGAGCATAAGAGACCTCTTTCAAAAAACATTATAAAAAGTCTTACTGATTCCAGACTTTTGAATGATAGTGTATATATTTCACATCACCAGTACACTTCTAGATGAAAATGTTTTTAAGAATTAAAATGTTTATATTTTTGAGAGGGGCATACAGAAATGTATTTTTATGACAAAATGAAAAAGGATCTTGTGTTTTATTTCAGAGATGGGTCGGACCAGTCCTGACCTTCAACAGCTTTGATATTCCTGAGAAGAGCACCACTCTGCAGGTGCTTTGTGAGAAGCAGCAGAATGAAAGCTCAGAGGAACCAGCTAACAGGACCGGCGAGCGGGACTTTGGTCCGGCGGGTCAAAACTCATCTAAACTCTACTTCCTTGGCAGCAACAGTCAAGGCCTCGCACACTCCGGCGACCACATATCGATGGACACCGTTACAGTATCCGGTCAGGAGGGCGTCATGGCCGACTGGTCCGGTGACAGTCACAGACGGAGCCTAGAGGACTTCCTCAACGGCAAAGACGCCAGTCAGAGAGCGGCCGAGATGGATGACAGGCAGCCTCTTGTACCAGACGGCAGGAGGAGTTTACAGGGTTCAGACTTTGATGACTGGCATCTACAGGAGCACGACCTGGAGAACATCGAGCGGGTCTCGCTGGACTCCTACAGTTCTAATGAGCAGTCCGATGACGGCTACCCACAAATGGGTTTGGATTTGGACACCATAGACAGTGGCTTTCTGGAGTCAGACTGTTCCAGCCCCTCTGCGTTTGATGGAAACGAGCAGATCGAAACTTCATCGCTGGGTGGCGTGGGACGCTCCCGTTCAAATTATGTCAAACAGTGGGTGGCTTTTACATCAGTTCAAGTTGATGCCCACAGCAATGGAAAGTAGCTGTTCATGGGAGTTTCTATTGCTACAACAAACTAAATCACAGCTGAATAATAGACAATAGAAAGTGAAAGCATCTACAAATTGTTTGAAGACTTCACTGGTTGGACCTAACTTGCTCACAATGTGTTTGTGAGCTGTTTTTTATTACACTGAACTGTATTTGTGGCATAAATGGACTCCTTAGACGTCAGCTGTGTGATCATTCACAGGACATTGGTCTACATTAAAACTGCAGGACAGTATGTGTGGCTGCATCTCAATTTGCATACTATCATTCCTTTAGGTCGGGGGTAGGCAAGTTCGGTCCTAGAGAACCGCAGTCCTGCAGAGTTCAGCTCCAACCCTGAAAACAAAACTCACCTGCCTATAGCCTTAGTAATCCTGAAGACATTGATTAGCTTGTTCAGGTGTGTCTGATTAGGGTTGGAGCTGAACTCTGCAGGACTGCGGCTCTCTAGGACCGAACTTGCATACCCCTGCTTTAGGTCTATAGACTTTAGTCAAGGTAGCGCCATATTTAATATGACAGGATTGGAAACGAGGCTGTGAGAGAATAAAGTACAGTGCGTTCAAAGGATTGTAGTGTTGTTTGACAATATACCAATTGTTCAGCTGATGAAAAAAATGTAGTTGACAAATTTTATAAAACAGTTGTGAATTGTGAAAAAGACCTGACCTACGACCTTTATACAGTGTGTGACATTGTAAAGTCTGTAAGCCTGTCCTTCACAGCCTCGTTTTAATCGGTGTTAAATTCAATATGGTGTCTAACCTGATTAAGTTCTGTAGTCAGAGGTTGTGCTACTAATAATAATTATTTGTCACTCTAATGGACTGGGTTGTACTTTTTCTGTCATACTCTATTTTTATATTTCAGTAAAATATTGTAACACTATCTTAATGTGACTTTGTCACAATAACTTCAGAATCCCATGAATTGCTCTCTTCAAATCCTACTTTTGAAATCCTACTACATTTTAAAACGCAAGTCCATTTTTGACTGAAAGTAAAAGAATAAAAAAAACAAAAAAACTATGTAGTAATGGTGAGAAAGTTTAAGATAAAAAAAAAATATATAGGCCTAATTACATTTGCAGATGTATTACAACTGAGATAAGAGGTCACAAGAAATAAAGTCACAATTACAAGAAATAACATCTCCGATTTCAAACCAATGCATAAAAAGAGAATTGTGACTTTATAGCTTAAAATCGCAACAAATTAAGTCGTAGTTGATTTTTAAATAATAAATTTTTACTCTGAGGCAGGATTCCATAATTAGTGTTTTTTAAGGCCCGTCACACCAAGAATGACAACCGCAAAGTTCTAAAAATCATTCTAAATTTAAGCGAATTCACACCACAACTAACAACATAGAGGTACGATTCCACTTTCAGAATGATATTTTCCAGCTGATGTACAATAAAGGCATTGACAGCCAATCAGAATCCATTCTGCTTTAACAAGCTCAAGCATTTAAAGTGCAGTCCACAGAATTGCAGCATGCTTCTATAATAAACAGAACTTTATTGTGCATTGGTGTTCATGCTAATATAGTTAGCATTCTTGGTGTGAATGATGGAAAGCATTTTGAATTATTATGCATTTACAATTTTGCCAAATTAACCACACAACCTCTGCGTGTGCAAGAGTAGAATTAGTGCATGCCAAATCATAGTCCATTGAAAAAGACATGCCAAAAGGTCAGTGGTTTTTACTATGTCAGGTGACCTGTTCAAAAAAAGTTTCATCTGTGCATATTTTTTGATAAGTTAAAGTTCAAGATTCGGTCACTGAAAACCTACACTGATGAACTAATATTCGGAGTATTTACAGAACGTGCAAACATGTTTGGAACCTAAGGTAAGTAACACATTTAGCTACATGGCATGCTAACACAAACAATACATGACTGGGGTTTGTGGTGATTTTATGATGTGGTGTTATGTCTCAATACTGGCATACCATCTTACTGCATACTCAGCTGCAGCTCTGTACTTTC
Source organism: Sinocyclocheilus rhinocerous (assembly GCF_001515625.1). Taxonomy (NCBI): domain Eukaryota; kingdom Metazoa; phylum Chordata; class Actinopteri; order Cypriniformes; family Cyprinidae; genus Sinocyclocheilus; species Sinocyclocheilus rhinocerous. The sequence continues at coordinate 215,317 of NW_015656004.1, read as the reverse complement.
CCAGCAGCAGCTGAAGTACATTTATTCAGCATGAAGCAAAAGTATGGGATGTGAGGTGCGACCAGTGTTTAGGTACTGATTATTTAATGAGGTAAGACTGAGAATTATGCATTTCGTGACTTGACTTTTTTTGAGCTTGCAGTTCTTCTGTCATTGCACACAATGTTGCAGTTATCAGTTTGCTCTGAGCAAGATAAGGCATGTTTCAGACAGATCTACAAAATGCCAGCCACCTGATAATACTACGGGTATTTCTATATATCAGATCATTTTTACAAATCATTAGCTCAGCAGAGAGAATATTAAATTTTTTGTTTGTTTTTTATTTTGTTTTGGGGGTGGGGGTTGTCAAGTGCTTTTTAACCTTTTAATTTTTCCATTAATGCTCTGATTTTCATGAAATGATTCGTGCACTTTATTTTAATGATATGATTATTTATTACTAAGGAAGTAGACACTTTGATGGTTGGAGGTGATTACAGATTTTATTTGCAGCTAGATTGGAGGGTTTGAAAGCAAACTTACATTTACTTTTTAAAGCCCCTTCACACCAAGAACGATAACTATAAAGATAACGATATTAGCGGCCACACCAGTCAGTGAACGATATCGTCTGTTTTATTCTAAGCGCACGCGCGTCTGCCGCTTTAAATTCTCGAGCTTGTTACAGCAGGATGGATTCTGATTGGTTGTCAATGTTTTTATCGTTCATCAGCTGAAAAAAAATCGTTCTGAAAGTGATTCCAACGATATAGTTTCTCTGTGCCTTTATCGTTACAGCTGTGGACTCTGCTATTATTTAATATTGAGAACGATTTTTAGAACTATATATTTATCGTTAGTTTTATAGTTATCGTCCTTGGTATGAACGGGCCTTTAGCCTTATTACTGTACAACTATTTTGTTTAAAAGCTATTCAGCCAAGTAAGTATTAACAAGCAACTTTTGCTTATATAAGAAACATCAACTTGTATTCCAACATTTGTGGCCTGATTTTTCAAACTGTACGCAGGAGCACTTTTAAAACGTTTTCTGCAACAGCTAAAAGTGAAAGATGAAAAAGACACTGGGACATACAGTAGAAAGCCACAAATAACAGTTCACATTTGTAACTTTTAAACTCTTAAATCACTGTGCTAAATGTCAGCTGCAGTCATTTATAGAATCAGTCAGACGCGGGGAAAATCACATCAAGATGTTTCTGACTGGAAATGTTACAGATGTATTAGTATAATTTAGTATAATAAAAAATGACAAAGAATTATGTTTAGGCCTATTCAAAATGCATTCAGATCCTCCCTTTGATATAATGTATGCGAACTCTTCTGTACATAATGTGAGCAAACTTTCTCCACAGTTACATTAAACGGTTTAAAATCTCCTAAGCGAATGAGTTTACCTGCAAAAGTTAATTTATTGTGAGAGTTTAGTGTGTAATTCCATTCGTGAAGTTTGGTGAAGTGAGAACCTTGAGATGCCATCTTCACTAACGAGAGATTTTTAGATAAAATTTGAGGTTAAGACCTCCTACATAAACAGGAACTTCTCTGTATATAAAGCCGTCTTGATGCCCTCACTGCCTCAGACTTCAGCTTTCACTCTATTATGTAATATTTCTCTAATGCTTCAGAATAAATTTGGTGAGTTGACGTGTCTTCTTTCAAATTTGAGCGTACATACATACTTGGTTTTTAAGCATCTTGGGTGTTTTGACTTTTACTGTTTATTCTCATTAAATGTTCAGAATGTAAATTCAGAGTTTAAATGAATGGAACCTGAGGGGATTTTATATTGAAGGTTTAAGATGAATCGCTTTTGTATTCCTCACTTGTAAGTCACCTTTAATGTCTTCTAAATTAATAAATTGTTACATTTATGCTGAACATTTCATATCTTGTCAGTTGCATGTGCGGAGTTGTGTGAGTTCTGGCCAAGTTGAAGTCTGGAAGAGCGTGTTAGTTTTGTACAAGAACAATGAGCCCCACTGGGATTTTCTGCATTTTCTTGGCTTTTTCAGTGCAGGTTAAAGCCGCTTCACAGGGTAAAGCGTGTTTCTTAAATCTGCAGTTTCAGTCACAATGGATTTCCAAAAACGCATGACCATTTCCCTGTTTCATCTCTGACAAAAGGGCACATCTTTGTGACAGATTACTGGCATACCATCAGCTGCTCTTTAAAACTACCAATCACATCCGCTAGAAACATATCATACTGGCTGGAGGCTCATTCGATCATCAGTAACCAGTAAGCATGCTCCAGTTATTCATTAAAATGGTCTCTTTAGTAATTCGTTCACTATTTTTCGGGGGTTTTTATGCGAATGGAAGTGTGCACTGCAAGATCTTCCCAAACATGGATTTTCACACACAGGAATTATAGCTGCCAACTTCAAAGAGTACATGAAGATCACATCTGCAATTTCACAGTAGAATTAGGCTTCAGACGTTTTGATGAATATTCTATGAATATTCATTATTTGGAAAATGGAACTGGGAATTCATCTCTGTTGGATGCTTCTTTTGAGCCAGTAAAAAAATAGTGAGTTCTCAGTTAAACCAAAAACCCCATTTAATCTGACGTTACAATATGCAAATGGGACGCATCATTTCTTTTGGAAGAGTGGATATGAAAATCATACAAGCTCTACCCATCATATACAAATTCAAGTACTACAAAGATGGAGATCACACAAGTGTAAGACTGGTTATAGTGATGATTCATTTATGAATGTCCACCATTCATAGGGCATGTTCTCTGTGAACATCCTCTGTTTCACCCACATCAAAGAAACATATGTGACACCATCTATCTATGTATTCATGTTTTGAAAATTGGATAAAAATGTCTGCTAAATGACTAAATGTAAATGTAAAATAAATGTGTTCTATGAATGGCTTAACATTGACATTATTGTTTTAAGGAGATCAGTGTTCAACCAGACAAAGAAAGGATTCAGATTGAGGAAATGAAGCTTGATCCGGACACTATGTACACTGTGATGGTGAAGAGTGAGGTAGATAAAACAAAGGACTACAATGGAACGTGGAGCGACTGGAGCAGCGCTGTGAAATGGAAAACAGCATTCAGGGGTGAATACGGTGGTAGCTACTGCTTTATATGTACACTCTCATTTCTAATATATCTGTTAATGTCAAATCAAAGTTGACCCATCCATGTTTTCTCTGTTGATTCTTTAAGTCTCTGATTTTTGTACAAGATGAGCCCAGTCAAGTCAGCAAGATTGCCATTGGAATGTTTGCAATGGTTGGACTTTTAATTCTACTTATGTCCATTCCTGCTGCCAGGTAATTGTTTATAATATTCGGCTATTGCACCTCCAATGATTAAAAGCAGGAAGATATTACACCACGGATTTCTGTAGATATGTAGACATTTTGAATTGATACACTCTTAAAAATAAAAGTGCTTAAAAGTTTCTTCAAGCGATGCCATAAAATAACCATTTTTGGTTCCACAAAGAACCATTCAGTCAAAGGTTCTTTAAAGAACCATTGTTTTTTTTGTTTTTTACCTTTTTACAATCTGAAGAACCTTCTTTCACTACAAAGAAGCTTTTGTGAAACAGAAAGTTTCTTCAGATGTTAAAGGTTCTTAGTGGAACCATTTAGACAAAACGTTTTTTTTTTATGGCATGGTAAAGCACTTTTTTTTAAGAGTGTATCTAATGCTGATCATTTATTCACTTTTGAAGTATCACTGTAGTTTGCATTTACAGGCATTTGGAAAATGGGTCATTCTGAAAAGCTCAGTGAATTTAGGTGTGGTGCTGTGATAGGATGCCACCTTTGCAATAAGTCAGTTTGTGAAATTTCATCCCTGCTATTCCGAGGTCAACAACTGTAAGTGGTATTATTGGAAAGCTAAAGCGTTTAGAAAGCAGCAACTCGGCCACAAGGCAAAGTCACAGAGCTGAGAGCTGAGATGCATGGAGGGTAAAAGTCGCCAGCACTCTGCTGGTTCCACAGCTGAAGAGTTACAAACAAACACTGGCATTAATATCAGCACAAAAAAGGCGGGAGCTTCATGGAATGAGTTTCCATAGCCGAGCAAATACGCAAGCCTCACATTACCAAGTATGTGTTCTGTGAAGTGATGAATCATGCTTCTCTGTTTATCAGACTGATGGACCAACACGATTTATGTTTCTGCCGGTGGGTGCTCATCCAACCCCCCGCCCCCATGCAATTTGTCCTCTGATGAATTACTAATTTTAATACTAAATTACTAATTTGCTGTTAAACTCCTCATATTAATGTCTGCATGACATGTATAATTAAGTTTAGACAGTTTGCAAGAATGTTTAGCGTCTGTGGTATAAAAGGTTTGCTGCGAGACGCTGGCGGAGTGAACGAGCGAGAGCTGTGAGAATTTTTTATTATAGTTTTTGTTTGTTTTAATAGCAATGTCTGGCAACTGCATCGCGGGCACTTAAACTGACAGTATCAAAAAGGCCCATGGATACAACATTCGGTAAGGGAAACGCGCAAAAAAACAAAAAAAAAATCAAAACAAAACAACTTCATATTATCTGTCAGAAACGTTATCACACAGATCTACAGTAGAACAAGTAGGTAGGTTGCAGAATGAAATGAAATATGCAAACACTAGCCATGAAGAAGTCTATGCTATTTCTTTCAGTATAGTAGTTAATTTTTTCACAAATCATGCTATAAACATTCATAAGAGCACTAGACAAAGTTATCAGCTATATAGCAACGCCTATTAATAAAAACTATAACAGTAATATGGATTGTTGTATGAATAATAAACAACTGATAAAATTATCCACTTATAGTAAAATATTAACAAGTTTTGATGCAATAAATAGGGTATGGTTTAAAAATGAGCATCCCTCCAAAACAGAGAAAACATCTTTCACAAACATCTACATGTCTGCCTCTTTTAAAGTGTGTAGTGTATATAATGAGTTGTGTTTGTATGGGTTATTATACACAATTCTTTAAGATGTTTTTAAGATTTTTATGTTTTTTTAGATAGAAGAGGCTTTCTTCTGGCAAGCCTTCCAAACATAGAAGAGAGTGTAATGTGTGCACATCCAAAAACTTTGGGCAGGTGCTCAATCATATGAAACCCTTCACAGTCAATAAACAAAAATTGGCACACTACCACTACTGCTCTCAAAAATTTAATAAAATCACAAAGTTTCGACCCTAAGGTCTTCGTCAGGCAAAACAACAAGTGAATCAGAAGGCTACATTTTATTATCAACATGATCTATCACACCTAAAATAATTCATCAACCTAATGATCTAATCACCCAATGAACAGAAGAAGAAAAAAACAGCACAATAACCAATGTATACATAGTAGCATATCACAAAAAAGGTTTCAAATCAAATCCCAAATTTAATTCTTTTGGAAAGAGAGTATTTAAGGGTGTGTTCACACTTGTCATGTTTGGTTCGATTAAAACGAACCCTGGTGTGATTGCTCTGTTCGTTTAAATAAGAACGCTTCCATCCGAACCCTGGTGCGTACCAAACAAGCAGACCAAGACCACTGTAAATATAAAACGATTCCCTCTGTAGGAAATTTTATTGATGTCACCACCCCTACTGGGTATTTTTACTTGTTCAATACCTAAATATCGAAGAGTCGACAAATTATGTTTAAAAGCATGGAAATGAAAAAGGTTCTTTTGGTCATTCAATCGTTACTTCTATGTTCTGCAATACGCGTTTTTAAGATTTTTATGTTTTTTTAGATAGAAGAGGCTTTCTTCTGGCAAGCCTTCCAAACATAGAAGAGAGTGTAATGTGTGCACATCCAAAAACTTTGGGCAGGTGCTCAATCATATGAAACCCTTCACAGTCAATAAACAAAAATTGGCACACTACCACTACTGCTCTCAAAAATTTAATAAAATCACAAAGTTTCGACCCTAAGGTCTTCGTCAGGCAAAACAACAAGTGAATCAGAAGGCTACATTTTATTATCAACATGATCTATCACACCTAAAATAATTCATCAACCTAATGATCTAATCACCCAATGAACAGAAGAAGAAAAAAACAGCACAATAACCAATGTATACATAGTAGCATATCACAAAAAAGGTTTCAAATCAAATCCCAAATTTAATTCTTTTGGAAAGAGAGTATTTAAAGGGTGTGTTCACACTTGTCAGTTTGGACATCTACATGTCTGCCTCTTTTAAAGTGTGTAGTGTATATAATGAGTTGTGTTTGTATGGGTTATTATACACAATTCTTTAAGATGTTTTTAAGATTTTTATGTTTTTTTAGATAGAAGAGGCTTTCTTCTGGCAAGCCTTCCAAACATAGAAGAGAGTGTAATGTGTGCACATCCAAAAACTTTGGGCAGGTGCTCAATCATATGAAACCCTTCACAGTCAATAAACAAAAATTGGCACACTACCACTACTGCTCTCAAAAATTTAATAAAATCACAAAGTTTCGACCCTAAGGTCTTCGTCAGGCAAAACAACAAGTGAATCAGAAGGCTACATTTTATTATCAACATGATCTATCACACCTAAAATAATTCATCAACCTAATGATCTAATCACCCAATGAACAGAAGAAGAAAAAAACAGCACAATAACCAATGTATACATAGTAGCATATCACAAAAAAGGTTTCAAATCAAATCCCAAATTTAATTCTTTTGGAAAGAGAGTATTTAAGGGTGTGTTCACACTTGTCATGTTTGGTTCGATTAAAACGAACCCTGGTGTGATTGCTCTGTTCGTTTAAATAAGAACGCTTCCATCCGAACCCTGGTGCGCACCAAACAAGCAGACCAAGACCACTGTAAATATAAAACGATTCCCTCTGTAGGAAATTTTATTGATGTCACCACCCCTACTGGGTATTTTTACTTGTTCAATACCTAAATATCGAAGAGTCGACAAATTATGTTTAAAAGCATGGAAATGAAAAAGGTTCTTTTGGTCATTCAATCGTTACTTCTATGTTCTGCAATACGCGTTTTTAAAGGGTTACTCCACCCCAAAATAAAAATGTTGTCATTAATCACTTACCCCCATGTCGTTCCAAACCCGTAAAAGCTTTGTTCGTCTTCCGAACACAAATTAAGTCAAGTCAAGTCACCTTTATTTATATAGCGCTTTTAACAATACAGATTGTGTCAAAGCAACTGTACAGCATTAATTAGGAAAATAGTGTGTCAATAATGCAAAATGACAATAGTAAACACTCAATTTTCAGTTAAAGGCAGTTCATTATTGAATTCAGTGATGTCATCATCCAGCTCAGTTCAGTTTAAATAGTATCTGTGCAATCAAGTCATTTATAATGATACAAAAGGTTTCTATTTCAAATAAATGCTGTTCTTTTGA
>NW_015656004.1:192850-206571 GCF_001515625.1 Sinocyclocheilus rhinocerous | reverse complement strand
ATAAAAACTATAAAAACTATAACAGTAATATGGATTGTTGTATGAATAATAAACAACTGATAAAATTATCTAAAATATTAGTTGTGTTTGTATGGGTTATTATACACAATTCTTTAAGATGTTTTTAAGATTTTTATGTTTTTTTAGATAGAAGAGGCTTTCTTCTGGCAAGCCTTCCAAACATAGAAGAGAGTGTAATGTGTGCACATCCAAAAACTTTGGGCAGGTGCTCAATCATATGAAACCCTTCACAGTCAATAAACAAAAATTGGCACACTACCACTACTGCTCTCAAAAATTTAATAAAATCACAAAGTTTCGACCCTAAGGTCTTCGTCAGGCAAAACAACAAGTGAATCAGAAGGCTACATTTTATTATCAACATGATCTATCACACCTAAAATAATTCATCAACCTAATGATCTAATCACCCAATGAACAGAAGAAGAAAAAAACAGCACAATAACCAATGTATACATAGTAGCATATCACAAAAAAGGTTTCAAATCAAATCCCAAATTTAATTATTTTGGAAAGAGAGTATTTAAAGGGTGTGTTCACACTTGTCATGTTTGGTTCGATTAAAACGAACCCTGGTGTGATTGCTCTGTTCGTTTAAATAAGAACGCTTCCATCCGAACCCTGGTGCGCACCAAACAAGCAGACCAAGACCACTGTAAATATAAAACGATTCCCTCTGTAGGAAATTTTATTGATGTCACCACCCCTACTGGGTATTTTTACTTGTTCAATACCTAAATATCGAAGAGTCGACAAATTATGTTTAAAAGCATGGAAATGAAAAAGGTTCTTTTGGTCATTCAATCGTTACTTCTATGTTCGTCCTCTCTAGGTGCTGATCCACCATCTGGGCTGGATACGCACTGGATCCGGCTGACTGCAGTGATCATCTGATCTGGATACAGACTGGATCTGGTGGCTACGGTGACCTCGGAATAAGAGAGAAACAGATTAATATTAGTGTAGATGCCATTCTTCTAACGATGTAGCAAGTACATCGGGTGTTATGGGAAGTGTTTTGCTGGGATGTCCACTCCTGTTAGGATTGGGGTCTGTTTGAATGTCTTCCACTTGAGAATTATCTTCATCACTGTGGAACGATCAACTTCAATTTGTTTGCAAATGGCTGTATTACTCTTCCCAGATTGATGGCAACAACAATTGCTTCTCTAAGATCATTGCTGATGTCTTTCCTTTATTGGCATCGTGTTAACACAAACCTGAAGTCTCCAGACCAAACTGCCAAAACTTCTGCTTTTATAGAGGTGCTCACTCTTGGTGATGATCAGTTAATCAAAGGTTGGCCTATTTGATTAGCAGTGCCTGACTGCTACTTACCCTCTTAATTCCTATGCTAACAATAAGGGTGTCCTAACTTTGTCACATATGGCTTTTCCATTTTGGCATTATTTTTGGTAAATAAATAATGACACAGTGCAATATGTCTTGTGTCGTTGTTTATCTGAGGGTTTGGTTTCCAAAATTTAAGATCTGCCAAGGAACAGATTTTTTTTTTTTTTTACTATGATACAGAAAACCATGGAACTCTATAGGGTGTTCTTACTTTTTCACATGACTGTATATGGAGAGTGTAGACAAACAAACAAACAACCACTAAATAAATAAATAAATATGAAAGTAACTATAAATAAACTTTAAGAGGGTAAACTTCTATACAGGTAAATGGGAGAGTGTAAAAAATACATACATACATACATACATATATAGCCTACATAAATAGGAAAGGAACTATAAATACAATTTAAGAGGGCAAACTTCTATAGAGGTAAATGGAAGAGTGAAATAAATAAATACATTTGGAAGTAATTATAACTTTGAGCAGGTAAACTTCTATAGAAGTACATGGGAGAGAATAACAAATGCATGTTTGCGATCACATTTGCTTCAACAGCAAAAGAAAAGTATCCACATGAGAAATACATTATAGGCTAGCTAGAGAGATGGATTACTGCCGTCAGAAGAGCGAAATGCAATCTTTCAGTCTCTGTAGCCAACTCTCGCAAGATAAAGAAGCAACCGCAGCTTCAAAAACAAGCCCAATATTTTTTTGACGATTTATTATCATCAATATTATTTATTATCAATTATTTATTACCAATAAATCAGCCTAAAACATAGGCCTATTAAACTGAAACCACTCCCTTTTATCTGAAAAAACACTCTTTTAATCACTTTTTCATCTGAAAAACAGAAGATATTTTACAAAAATCAGCAAACTGCAACAAAGTGGGAACAAAACTCATGTCCAATCACCTGTGAGCAGAATAGGATTGGAGTGATGGAAAAGTAGAAAAACACAAGAGCTTCAAAGGGGAGCTGTAATATTTATAGCCTACTAAAATATAGGCTATTCGAACCATATTTACTCGTAGTATCAGTATAGGGCTACTTGTTTTTTTATTACAGCCCGTGATAATTACCGTAATACATTACAAAAACATTGTAAAAATTAAGAAGTAGGCTAAAAGAAACGTCTACTTCTATCATGGCTTGGATTACAACGTCACGCGCCTTCTTTTTGAACATGATTTAGATTTTTCTCCATTGGGGAGGGGGGTGGGGGCCGAACATTTGGCAAATTACTCTGCAGCACTTATATTGTTGCACTGGTTGGCTATTAACTGTGAGCAGACAGCGTGTCAATCAATGCATTGGAGAATACGGCGAACATAAATAAAGAAACGAAGCAACAAGCAACCATATTTTTTTAAAATAAGCCCAAAAAACTGCAACCCGCGACCCGGGATTTTTTCACGCAATTTTACAAAGAAAGAAGCCTAAAGTCGCGTATAATACGCAGACTTGGCAACTCTTTCGGCGTCTCCCTCATTGCCCGCGCTGTGCCGCCCTCTGCTGTCTAGAGTGTGCACTGCGCTTTTCCCTCCGCTGCGCGAGCGCTTGTTGTGGTGTGACGTCAGAGCTGCAGCGGCCATCCACTACAGCTCTGCAATGACAACATTACTGAGACATTTTCCGCCTGCAGCCGTCCATGGCCAAGACCAAGAGCCAAGCTGTGAGTATATGATGAAAAACACAACATAACACTCGAGTCACACTGAATGAGAGGATGTCCTGGAGTCGCATCTTTACTCACGCTGTCTAAATTAGCCACTTGCTATCTTCTTCTAGCTAAGCAGCTTAGTGTTTTGGGAGGGGTTTCACTTTAGTAAGTTTTATTCTGTAAATGTAGTTCAAATAATTTAAGCAATTTGTTTGTTTGTTTAGGCGTTTTGGAAGACGAAGGGCACGGGCTTGTTTCTTTCAGCATTTCCTAATTTTTATGTTATAAAAACAATAAAAATCCGTGCTTTAACATAGTTCATCGTTATTGCATGTAGTTATGTCATTAGTTATATACAGTGTAATTTTATTGTAGTTACTGTGGTTGTTTTGACATGTAGTTTGTCAGCTGACAGGCTAAAAACAAGCAGCAGTGCTCGAGAACATGCCAGAGGAAGTGACGCAGCAGCGCAGAGTCGGTTAATGATGGATTTGTTTAATTTGTTTAAGGTGTCTGTACAGTCACCTCATGAAACCGCTCTCACTAGAGACATGTTCACTTGACAAACAACACCATGACATTTAAACAGCCGTACACCAGCTAATCCAACTCAAAAGGCAACTCTGACTGTTTCTGAGACATGTAAACAAATATTGCTTGTCATTAGGCCGACATGATTATTTCCACAAATTAGCCCATATACAGATTCAAAGCAGAGGCGTTGTACTAGGATAAAACAGCAAAACAGGCTACAGAACTGAAGAAAATTATGTTTTTTTTTCTTGGATGTGACTTTGATTAAAATCAAAAAGTCAAACAAGTTAGCATTTCATGGGTGTTTTATATTTTACAGTTTACTTTTTTTTAAGGATATTTGTTGCACAAAATTACAAAACAAAATGTACAAACCGAAATGTTACGCTTTTACACTTTATGGTCATGGAAAACCTGGAAGAGTCATGGAAATGGATCAAATCTTAAATATCATGTAAATATTGATATCAAATTTTCTAGAATTTTCAGAAGCATTTTGTGTCTTTTTAGTATAGAAGCGTGTTTCTGTAAACTATCAATTATGACATAACCAGTCAAATTAAATGAAACTTTAAGTCATAATTATAAGATTAAAACGTTAAAATTATGACAAACAGTTGAAATTATGCAATATTAAGTCACGGCAGTCAAAATTATGTCATATAAAATCATTATTTTATCTCGTAATTTTGCCTTTTTATCTTCTCATAATTATGGCTTCTCATAATTTCAACTTTATATGTTATGACTTTATGTGGCAGAAATGGACTTTCACATATTACAGATTATTTGGCAGTAAAATAAAATCATTTATATATATTGGAAAATACACCACAGCAGTATCCAGACAATGATTTCTAAAACTACTTATTTAGTATCACAATTTAATTCACTAACATTTAGGGGCCAGAAGAAAATACCCTGTAAATACTTCCACAAGATCAATAGCCTGCCGCTAATAAATACTAAAGTTAATTAGACAAATGCAGCTGTACTAGGAAAACTGTGTTTTGACATCTGCGTTAGGATGTTGTTTATGTGACCACATATTTGATAATGAGCCACAGCACATGCAGGAAATTCATGCTGCAGCTCTTACCTACGAATGCACTGAATGAAACAGTTACTCAGAGTCATTGTGCATGGCTGTGTGTGTGCTAAACAAGTGTTTACACTCTCGAAGACACGATCTGACATTTGCAGCTTGTATGTCTCGGCATATTTGGCATCTACAGAGATGTTGTCTCACAAATGTTTAACAGCAATATGCAGACAGGCTAGACATTGTCTTTTGCTGTGTTTGATTAAGATTATGATTTGTTTTTCAAAACATAAAAGCACTTTGTCTAGACCTTTATGAATGTGTTTTCCTTGTGAAGGCACTTTATGACCAGGCTTACTAACTCGTTTGCATTCACGCTTGTTTTGGCAGCCTGTCAACCTTTACTATAGTGTTCTTTCATGCATACAGTGCCACTATTTGCTTTTTAAGTCACCCAATGCTGGCTGTTAAAGATGTCATGTCAGGGTATTGTATTTGTTGACTCTTATCAAAACTTGACTTCCTAATCTAGTTGTAAATGTGACTTCCAGGAAAGATGTCCGTTGTGCGATCAGATTACGGCGTGGTACACTATTTTGATGGCATTGATCCTGAAGGAGGTGGAGGCCTTATTCTGCAGCTTGTAATTGTTACTGTTCTTTTAGCCATTGTGTTTATGCCACTCCCATTTATGTTATTAATGTGCTATTAAGGAAGTGATGTTACCTGTTAATACACACACTACCAGTCGAGTTTCTCATGATCTTAATATATTCTGACAAACATAATGTCTATGTGTGTATTTCTTCAGAAATCCAATATTTTAATTGAAATCAAATTTTTTTAATGGTAAAACATAATTATGTCAAAAAGTAGAAATTCTGAGATAGGCCCAAGTCATTATGAGATAAAAAGTTAAATTCAAGATTTATAAAATTATGATAATTAAGTCATTAATGACAGCCAAAATTATTACATATTGATAAGTAACATAATTTTTATCTCATAATTTTAAGTTTTGAATCTTCTCATAATTATGGCTTAGTAGTTAATAATTTATACTTTTTATGTTGTAAATATGACATTATGTCATAATTAGGATTTACCAACGCATGGGTGTATGTGAGGAAATGTCTTTTATGTATTCGAGATATAATTTGACAGTACATATTTTGCTAATTTGAATACATAAATAATAATAATAAAAAATATATATGTATAATTCTAAGTATTAAGATGATTTGGAATGGCTGGTGAACCAAAAATGACAAAAAAAAAACATCCCAGGATGCTTCTTTTTGTCACTGCATAATGCATTTTTTCATACTATTGATGACTTAAAAAATGTTATTCGAAATAGTATTATTCAGAAATGAATGAATGAATGAATAAATAAATAAATATATAAAAATTCAAATAAAATAGTAATAAAAATAACAAAAATAAAAAATAGTATTAAAAAAGAATTAGATGGTGTGTAAAAACTTTTGACTGGTGCTGCACATGTCTGAGATTTTCTTATTTTAGTACTGTTTACGGGCAGTTTAAATTCGTTCTACCTTTTAATGTGTCATAATATTGTGTGTATATGGCATGATTTCTACTATTGTCTGTATGTCAAGCTCCTGCAGCATCCATGTTGTCAGTTACAGGCAGGGGGACAGTCCTGTTTAGTTTCTGTGGTTGAGTGTGTTTGGCAAAGTGGTATTGGAGAAGTGCCTTATGTAGCAGGTGTCTGGAAAGTACCAGGGTTTTACACTAATAACAGAACCTTTTAGAATATGTTTTTCTCTCTCTCTCCACATTTCTCATAGTAAACAAATGAAGAGTGATCAGCCTGCGTTGGGGAAGCAGGTCTTCCTTTATTTGCATGGCTTCGGGTGTTATCTTAAAGCTAAACTGCCTCATGTTGATACAGATATACCTTTATGTATAAAAGATACATACATACATATAGCAGTGGTCTAGCAGTCCAGTAAACAACATGCTCCTAACTGGATAGATGAATTATAATTAGTCTTGTCTCTCAGGTTCCTCTTTGTGAAGATAGACACTGATAGTCTTATCTAAATGCGACATTGCCCCATATAAACATAAAATGGCATTTACAAGTAAATAAATAAAGATGTAGATTTGCCTACAAGAAAGAACTCTACTGTACTTGCTTGGATGTTATTTAAAGTAAGCATCCAATATTCACCCAAAAATGAAAATTTGCTGAATATGGGCTCACCCAAACTCAGGCCATCCAAAATGTTGATGAGTTTGTTTCTTCATCAGAAACAGATTTGGAGAAATGGATCATTACATCACTTGCTCACCAATGGATCCTCTGCAGTGAATGGGTGCCGTCAGAATGAGAGTCCAAACAGCTGATAAAAACATCACAATAATCCACAAGTAATCCACATGACTCCAGTCCATCAGTTAACATCTTGTGTAATGAAAAGATGTGTGTCTGTAAGAAACAAATCCATCAATAAAACATTTTTCATGTAAAAAAAAACACGAGTCCTCTATTCATAATACTGCTTTCTCCAGTAAAAAAAGTCACCTCGTCTGAATCAGGAGAGAAATATGCCCAGATCAAGCACTGCTTACAAGCAAAGCCTTTTCAAAAACAGTTCCAAACAAAATAAATTGATGGATTTTGATGTGAGAGGACAACAGGGGATGGACTTTTTACTGAGAAAGCGTTATTATGGATTATGGACTCGTATTTTGTCCAGAAGCAATGGTTTTTGTTTTATTAGGCTACTGATAAGATTGTAGTGATTTAAAACTATTTGTGTAAACTTATTAATAAGTTAAAAAAAAAATAACTAAGAGCACCTTCAAACGATCACCTCGTGAGTTTTGTTGAGGTACAGCACATGTGGTCAGCATCAAAATTGTGGTTACACTTAACCAAAACCGTGGAGCAAAAATGATGTTTTTGTAACTTCATCAGGGTAAATATTTTGCGTTCTCTGCAGCGTAAACAAAGGCAGGTCTGAGTGAATGAATGCGAGTACTCGTAATCCTGGGTGAAAACAAACACAGCCCTCCCCTCTGCGGAAGCTGTACTGTACTTTATCAGCTGCTGGTTACTGCCTCCAAGGTGGTTTTGTTCCTCATCGCACATGCAGCCGCATGTCTGAGTCTGTGTCATGTTTGCTCTCTGTGTGTGTTTTGTTCGTTCAGTAAGATGCTGCTCCCATCCAGCCTAGCGTGGCGTTGTGTCCCTGTGCTTTTCATCAATGGTAAGGACTCCGCTCAACTCCAGCCTTCCTCATTGTCTCAGTATGGAGGTCCGCGGGGGTGAGGCAAGTGCTCAGCCAAAGACGTCTACCATCAAGCCTCCACAATCACGCAAGAAGGAGGATTTCAGCTTTGGCAAAATTTTAGGAGAGGGTTCCTTCTCAACGGTGGGTACAATTTTTTGTTTTAGTAGCCTGCATGTCAGCAGACTTTGCAATAAAATGTTTAATATTTATTTAATAATGAACAATTTTAAAACAAATTTATATTTTTTTGGGGGGTCCCAACTAGCCAGTTCAGTGACAGATATTTTTGGTAGTTTAATAACAATAAAGTTTTACGATGACTTCATTGATTTGTTGTAATAGCTGTACACATTTGAATTGCAGGTTGTGCTTGCAAAGGAACTGGCCACAGGAAAGGAATATGCAAGTAATGGGCATTATATTATATTATATTATATATGTGTATATATATATATATATATATATATATGATTTCGCCCTCAGTTATGCAAAGAATGGAGAACTACTTAGATACATTCGCAAAATAGGCTCATTTGATGAGACTTGCACAAGATTCTACACTGCTGAGATAGTTTGTGCGCTCGAGTATTTGCACGCAATGGGAATTATTCACAGGTAATTTACACTTTTGACCAACAATATGACCCTAGGAATAATTTCGTAATGCATTTTTAAATATTCATTTGAATTTTTATTTATTCATTTATTTTTATTTAGGGACCTTAAGCCAGAGAACATTTTACTGAGCGAAGACATGCACATTCAAATTATGGACTTCGGGACAGCAAAACAGTTATCAGCAGACAGCGTTCAAAGTAACGCACCATTATTAAATATTTCGTGGAATTGCTTTGCTCTGGTTGTTGTTTTTTCCTAACGACTGTCGTTAACTTCCTTCAACCCCCTTGTAGGTCAGGCATGAAGCGTTTGTTATCTATAGATACACTCACAACAGCTCTCAAATAACATAAATATGGGACAGTCTATCATTTTTCTTTGTGCACATATATGAGTTGTCAGCCAGTGCGGATACGGCCACTGAAGATATGTAATGATGTTTTGCCCACCTAAATCTGCTCTAATATCAAGATTTGTCTTTACAGCAAGAGCCAATTCTTTTGTTGGCACTGCACAGTACGTTTCTCCAGAGCTGCTGATGGAAAAATCAGCCTGCAAAAGGTTTTGGCATTTAATGTGCAATATTACCAGATTAAGATTTGAATAAGTTGCATTGAAATTGTTTTATTTTCTGTGATATTTCTCTTTTAGTTCTGACCTCTGGGCACTGGGTTGTATAATCTACCAGCTGGTGGCTGGATTACCTCCGTTTAGAGCCGGGTAAGTTATTGATCAATTCAGCTTTAGTTCAATTAAACATTCAAAATAATGTGGTGATGATGCTTTGCACTTCAACTGAAGTGCTGGTGGTTGATCACTGTTGTAATTGCAGTTTTAAAAAAACATGGTGTGAAATAACAGGAAGTGTTCTATGTGATCAGAGAGAAGGATATATTGTCAAGCATAGGTCATCCCTTTTTCGTAAAGCTCTACTTCACGTTTCAAGATTCACATAAATTATGTATCCTTTTCAGAGTAAAACTGTGGTGTTGAGCTGTGAAACTGTGAAATGAAATCAAGTGTGTGTTTGTTAAACTCATTATTACTTTGTTAAAATGTTCTTAACTTCTAATCCATCAGATTTCGCCCTCAGTTATGCAAAGAATGGAGAACTACTTAGATACATTCGCAAAATAGGCTCATTTGATGAGACTTGCACAAGATTCTACACTGCTGAGATAGTTTGTGCACTCGAGTATTTGCACGCAATGGGAATTATTCACAGGTAATTTACACTTTTGACCAACAATATGACCCTAGGAATAATTTCGTAATGCATTTTTAAATATTCATTTGAATTTTTATTTATTCATTTATTTTTATTTAGGGACCTTAAGCCAGAGAACATTTTACTGAGCGAAGACATGCACATTCAAATTATGGACTTCGGGACAGCAAAACAGTTATCAGCAGACAGCGTTCAAAGTAACGCACCATTATTAAATATTTCGTGGAATTGCTTTGCTCTGGTTGTTGTTTTTTCCTAACGACTGTCGTTAACTTCCTTCAACCCCCTTGTAGGTCAGGCATGAAGCGTTTGTTATCTATAGATACACTCACAACAGCTCTCAAATAACATAAATATGGGACAGTCTATCATTTTTCTTTGTGCACATATATGAGTTGTCAGCCAGTGCGGATACGGCCACTGAAGATATGTAATGATGTTTTGCCCACCTAAATCTGCTCTAATATCAAGATTTGTCTTTACAGCAAGAGCCAATTCTTTTGTTGGCACTGCACAGTACGTTTCTCCAGAGCTGCTGATGGAAAAATCAGCCTGCAAAAGGTTTTGGCATTTAATGTGCAATATTACCAGATTAAGATTTGAATAAGTTGCATTGAAATTGTTTTATTTTCTGTGATATTTCTCTTTTAGTTCTGACCTCTGGGCACTGGGTTGTATAATCTACCAGCTGGTGGCTGGATTACCTCCGTTTAGAGCCGGGTAAGTTATTGATCAATTCAGCTTTAGTTCAATTAAACATTCAAAATAATGTGGTGATGATGCTTTGCACTTCAACTGAAGTGCTGGTGGTTGATCACTGTTGTAATTGCAGTTTTAAAAAAACATGGTGTGAAATAACAGGAAGTGTTGGCTTTGGTGTTTATGACTTGTTTGTGTAGACAGTACAGAGGGCTTCTGAGGAAACCCCAACCACTGGGTCACATGACCCGCTTGCCGTTTTGGTTACATTACAACCAATACATTGGCTTGGACGGCAGTTGAAAACAAAACACTCAACCACGTGACTAACTTAACCCTTTCGTTCTCTCAGCTGATTCAGAGCTCTTCGCTGCAAACCATTCAGTTGATATTGATTTAGTTCAGTTAATCATTTACTTTTGTCTTTTAATAGGAACGAGTACTTGATTTTCCAAAAGATAATAAAGCTGGAATATGAATTTCCTGAGAAGTTCTTCCCTAAAGCTAAAGATCTGGTGCAGCGACTGTTGGTAAGAATCTTTGTTTCCATTGCCTATCATCACTTTCGGGCCGCACGAGTGTGTTGAAGCACACTCATTGTTTTCCTTCTGATTTCAGTCTTTGGACCCTAGAAAGCGGCTAGGATGTGAGGAAATGGGTGGGTTCAATCCACTGAAAGGCCACATGTTCTTTGAGACAATCTCATGGGAGAACTTGCCGGTTCAGACTCCACCCAAGCTGACCCCTTACCTACCAGCCATGGCTGAAGATGATGAAGACTACTATGGCAATGTTAGTTACATTTATCATACCTATTATGCACAATACTGTGAAAAATTACATATAAACAGTGTTTTTGATTGGTTTTTGTTGTTGTTTTTTTCTTTCTTTTTTTTTTGTGTTGTTTTATTTTGGGTTATTTTTTGTTATGATTTTTATTTTGTTGTTTTTGTTTCTTTGTTTTGTTTGGTTGTTTTTGTTCTGTTTTTTATTTTGTTTCTTTGTTTTGTGTTTCGTTTGGTTGTTTTTGTTCTGTTTTTTATTTTGTTATTTTTGTTTCTTTGTTTTGTGTTTCGTTTGTTTGTTTTTGTCATGTTTTTTATTTTGTTATTTTTGTTTCTTTGTTTTGTGTTTCGTTTGTTTGTTTTTGTCATGTTTTTTATTTTGTTATTTTTGTTTCTTTGTTTTGTGTTTCGTTTGGTTGTTTTTGTCATGGTTTTTTTTTGTTTCTTTGTTTTGTTCGGTTGTTTTTTGTTATGATTTTTATTTTAGTTTTGTATCTTTGTTTTGTGTTTCGTTTGGTGTTTTTTTTGTTGCATCGTGTTTTTTGTTTTGTTTTGCTTTGTTTGTTTTGTTTTTGAAAATAGCCTCATGCATTAAGAAATCAAAATTGACCACTTATTAAACCTATAAAAACTGGGTTCAACTTTACAGCTAACGTTTCATGTTTCTTTTAAGTCTGGATGAAATCAAAATTGATCCTATTTACTTAGCACACCTTACTAGTCTTGTGGTGAACAAATAACCCGGGCAAGTTAATCCACTGAAAATTACTTTGTCTTCGTAATATCGTCAAAATCTGAAAATTTGCTTCCCATCTAGAATGGTGTTTCTTCTAATGACGTCAGCTTGACGGCTTGTGCAGAACATCCTTATACCCTCTCCTGACCGTCAACCTGCTGTGAGCTAGAGATGGTGCTAAAATCAAGCCCTGACATCTTTTTTTTTTTTTATCATTTAATATTCTTTTTCACTTTTTGATACAAAATAAAATCGGCCACAAGTTCAGGTTAAATTAAAGTTAAATATTTAAGTTTCTATTAATAGTACAAATTGTGAGCTCATAAGTGCAGGCTCGCTGGGTCTTGTCACTGTGTACTGATTTGCTGTTTTATTTGAATCCCCCAGTATGAAGATCTCCTCAGTCAGTTCAGCAGCCTGCAGGTGGTCCCATCCAGCTCATCTCAGATCGTCCCACTGAGATCCTGCAGCAATATTGAGCAGTACATCCATGACCTGGACAGCAACTCCTTTGAGCTGGACCTGCAGTTCTCCAGTGAGGAGAAACGACTTCTGCTGCAGAAGCAAACAAGTGGCAACCCTTGGTATGTTATAACCTTCATTCAGAAATTTGTTTTCTTGCTCATAAATGTTCATTCTGGTTAAATATTAAATTGCCATCCTGTAGTGACAGCGCAGTTTAAACACACATTCATTTTGTTATTACACATAGTAATAGAGATTATAAAGGGTTGCGTGTGTATGTGCTAATAATGATATTTTTTATCTCTTGCATTTCCTGTTAGGTTTTTTTTATAGCATGTTGTAAAATGAACTCTTGATCATTATAGTTCTGTTTTCAACAACAATAAGTAGCACTAACTGCCAGCTTGTTATTCATTAACATCTGCTATTTTTTTCTGTCTTAAAGGCACCAGTTTGTTGAAAATAACTTGATATATAAAATGGGACCAGTTAACAAACGAAAGGTAAAAAAAAAAATTCTCCCTAGCTCTTATCTTTTATGGTATCTAGAGTGAAAAACAGGTGCATGTTTTCTTTCTTTTTTTTAAAGAGTTGAATACGAAAACAAATAGCACCCTCTTTTGGCTGCAGTTGGTAATGACAGTAAATGTTTTTGACCCTTTCTTGTTTGTCATTTTTCACAGGGACTGTTTGCTCGACGCCGTCAGCTTTTACTGACAGAAGGGCCACATCTATATTATGTGGATCCTGTGAATAAAGTACTAAAGGGGGAAATTCCATGGTCTCCAGAGTTGCGTCCCGAGGCCAAGAATTTCAAGACATTTTTTGTCCACACGGTAAAAATTATAGTATTTTTTAAAACGTTTTTATTACATTATAATATAAATACATAAGTAGTTTTATATATAGATATTTCTATAATTGATTTGTAGGTTATGATGTTATAGTTATTTGACTAATATTTGCCTTCCCTAGAAGCTTTATGGATAGTATTAAAGGTGACATATCATGAAAATCGGACTTTTCCAGGTTTTAAGTGCTATAATCAGGTCCCCAGTGCATCTACCAACCAAGGAAACGTGAAAAAGATTAACCCAGTAACTTTGTTTTTGGAAGCCTTTTTCTGCAAGCGTCTGATAAAACGAGCATGTCAGATTTCGCTCCCTTGGTGACGCTCCCTTGATCCCAAAGGGATCTCATTATAATATTACCACCCCTTAAAGGGGTCATATGATGCTGCTAAAAAGAACATAATTTGGTGTATTTGGTGTAATGAAATGTTTATGCGGTTTAAAGGTAAAAAAC
>NW_015656004.1:183748-192288 GCF_001515625.1 Sinocyclocheilus rhinocerous | reverse complement strand
AAGGGGGGCGGGGAGCAGCAGCTCATTTGCATTAAAGAGACTGCCACTCAAAATGGGCATTTTCAAAATTATATAATAAATGATCTGTGGGGTATTTTGAGCTGAAACTTCACAGACACATTCTGGGGACACCAGAGACTTATATTACATATTGTAAAAAGGGGCATAATATGTCTCCTTTAAATGAATAGTTAACCCAAAAATTTACATTTTCTGAAAATGTACGCACCCTCAGGTCATCCAAGATGGAAATGAGTTTGTTTCTTCATCAGAAACAGATTTGGAGAAGTGTAGCATTACATCACTTGTTCACCAATGGATCCTCTGCAGTGAATGGGTGCCATCAGAATGAGAGTCCAAACAGCTGATAAAAACATCACAATAATCCACAAGTAATCCACACGTCTCCAGTCCATCAGTTAACATCTTGTGAAGCGAAAAGTCACGTATTTGTAGGAAACAAATCCATCATTAAGATGTTTTAACTTCAAACCTTTGCTTCCCGCTAAAATATGAGTGCTCTATCCATAATATTGCTTTTTCCAGTGAAAACGTCATCTTGTCTGAATCAGGATTTGTTTCTTACAAACACATAGCTTTTCACTTCACAAGATGTTCATTGATGGACTGGAGTTGGAGTTTGGACTCTAATTCTGACGGCACCCATTCACTGCAGAGGATCCATTGGTGAGCAAGTGATGTAATGCTAAATTTCTACAAATCTGTTTGGATCAAAAAAAAAAAACACATCTACATCTAGGATGGCCTGAGGGTGAGTACATTTTCATCAAATTATCATTTTTTGAGTGAAGTATTTCTTTAAATGTTATGGTACTTTGATAAATGCATCATACTGAATGATTAGTAAATATAATTTATATGACGTAGTATTAACATGGTGCTCTAAGGTTACATATCCAAAGAAAACATGGTGATATCACGGTACTTCTTGGGACTTTGCTAAATGCTGCTAAATCTTTTTATTGTTTTCTCATGTGCAGCCAAACAGGACATATTATCTCATGGATCCCAATGGTAATGCGGACAAATGGTGTAAGAAGATTCAAGAGGTGTGGGGAACAGTATATCACTAATAAGAGACTACTGGCATGCTGGGGCATCAGAAGACCACTGGAGTCAAGGCAAGTCTTAGAGGTCTGAGTCCTTCACCATTCAGCTACCAATCAGGAAGTCAACTGTGCATTTATGGGACTAGTGCATCAACATTCCTTCTTGAAGTAAAAATATGTTTTGCTTGCAGTGTTTTTGTCATATTTAGCAGGTGTAATATAAAATCAAAGATTAGTAAAACTCAGCAAATCCACAATTTGTACTCTATATATGTGCATGTAGATATGTATATACATAGGAAGTATCCCTAAAGCTTGGGGGGAAAAAACACTCAATCTGTTGCCTTTTAAAATAATAAGGATAGCTATAGAGGACACTCAAATGATCCTACAGGTCAAGTACATATTAAATTGATACACATATCATTAATATATTTATATGTATTCTCTAAGTCATGTTGTTCACCTGTATAATATCATATTACATGTAATTATCATCATCTGAAAAAGAATCACTTTTGAGCCGTTATATTTAGTCTGAAATGTACCCAGCAATGGATTTTTTTGTGGTTTCACATGTGAAACTTGCACTGGGCTCCGTAAATCTGCTGTATATATTTGTTTCATATTATACTTTATTTATAAACATTGGTTTAGTTTGAAAATAAGTACTTGATAAGGTACGTTACACAGTATGCACAGCAAGCGAGCAGCCTTAGGTGTTGCGACAAAAGCGGACGGCTGTCAACAGTCACATTTTGTCGAGCCGGGTCACTCTCTTGCATTGTAAATATGGTGTTATACCTACGGGAATTGAGCTGTGAAGAGAATCGCAACTGTAAATAAGGGCCGTGTTTGCAGATGCAGTTTTTGACCACTTTATTGTACATTTAAAAGGATGCTGGTCCAGCACAGACAAACGAAAATGCTGTAACTAAGTGAGAACCAAGCACAGAAGTGTGTTTTTCTTCTTCTGTTGTGTTTTCTCCTTGCATTTTTTGAGGAATTGTTCAATCGTGTATTTATAACACGACTAGGTTTGTCAACGAATGTAACTGTGATGTACAGATGATGTATTATTCAGAAAGTAACACGGTGTTACTGGATTTGCACCTTGTATAATTTTATTCTTATATAAGGCCATTTGCTGGCAGTGGCTCAGCCTGTAGTACCTAATATTATTTATATTCTAATATTCAGAGATTTTAATGCACTCATGTTCAGGGGCCACGTATTGTAAATATTGAGATGTAAAGCCTTTGAATGTAAATGATGGCTGTAATATTTTGCAAGATTTTTGTGTGTCCTAATCAGGTCACTTAAATTATATCAGATTCAATGTTTATGCCCTTGGGTTTCTGTGCACCTTTAATGATACTAAAGAATGTCCAGGAGAAAATCATGCTAATAAAAGTGTATATGTAGAGTAACATCTTTCTGCTTGTGTTCCTGACATGTGCGAGACAGCAGTGCTAAGACAACAGCTCCCAATAGACTTTCCATGTCTTGTACATTTGGCTCTCTCATGTATGCTGGCCGTTTACATTTCTCAACATCTTGCAGCGCTGAAATGAGGTCATACCGAATGAACTCACCGTTCAGCTTTCCAGGTTTTAGGTAAACATACACAGAAAAACAACAGCTATGAGAAACACATCTCACTTTATACTGTAGCAATAGCAGGACCATCAAGTGATGATGAATGCCTGCTATTCGCTGTACTGTCTTTTGTATTATCAGTCTTCACGTGGCTCACTCAAACAGTCTTTATTCGATGCTTATTGCACGAGAACACAAGCATGCACACTCACATAGCACTGATGCAGGTAAATGATCTGATTAAACCATAGAAATATAAACTAGATCACTATACTTATCTAAGCCATTGAAATATGAACTGTTCTACTTGTGTTTGTCAAACTAAGCAATTGATATATTAAATGTTTATCTAATTAAACCAAAGAAACACTACCTATTTCATTATGGAAGCCTGTTCTCACAGAATAAGAAAAAGTATATTCCTCTTGTAAATCATAATTATGACTGCAAATAAAATTATGACTAAGACGGATAGTCCAAATGTAGTCAGTTCAACTTTTACAATTGTATCTCATAATTTTGACTTCTATCAATTATGACTTAGTATATCATAATTTTGACTTAGTATGCTTTAATTGCTTTTTTTTATAACAACTTCAAATTTGAATCTCATAATTATGACTTAGCTCCTCATAATTTCACATTTTTGTTTGTTATCTCATAGTATTTTATAAGTATGACTTTTTATCTCATAACTGACTTTTTATCTTAGAATTTTGACTTTATCTCACAATTTTTTTAAGTTCACAGACATTTTCTTTAATCCTAAAACACAATGCACTTTTTACTTTGTCATAATTGATATTTACCATTGATGTAATTTATAATTTCATCTATTTATCTCGTAATTATTACTCTGTATGTAATAATTTTGACTTTGTATGTCATAATTCACTTTTTGTCTCATCGTTTCGACTTTTAAGCTATGTCATAATCACTTTGTTATATGTGACCATGGACCACAAAACCAGTCATAAGGGTCAGTTTTTGGAAATTGACATTTATTCATCATCTGCGAGCTGGAAATATAAACATTCCATTGATGTATGTTTTTTTAGGATACAACAATATTTGGCCAAGATACAACTATTTGAAAATCTGGAATCTGAGGGTACAAAAAAAAAAAAAAAAAATATTGAGAAAATTGCCTTTAATGTTGTCCTAAGGAAGTCCTTAGCAATGCATATTACGAATCAAAAATTAAGTTTTGATATATTTACGGTAGGAAATTTACAAAATATCTTCATGGAACATGATCTTTACTTAATATCCTAATGATTTTTGGCTTAAAGGAAAAATCGATAATTTTGACCCCTACAATGTATTGTTGGCTATTGCTAAAAAATATACCCCAGCGACTTGTGACTGGTTTTGTGCTCCAGGGTCACATATTTAAGATCTACCAAAGCATGATTTTTCAATGACGTCCTTGTCAGCCCACTTCTGCTTTTTTAATTACATAATTTCTTAGAACAAAAAAAGAAGAAGTTTGAGGGAAAAAAGGAAAAGAAAAAAAATTCCTGTAGGGTATAAAAAGTCTTAACAGTTTGAATAAAAAACAAAACAAAAACACAATCATGGTTGTGTGTCAAAGCTTACCCAGCTACCTATCTAGGCAGAATTCTTGGGCATCCCTGCGCGCGCAGTGTTCTTGGGTGCCAAAAGTGTGCGGTCTGGATAGTCAGCACTGTGTTTGGAGACACAGTCGGTGTGTTTGGCTTGGATGGGAGGGCACAGAGGCTCTCAAACTCCGCACACTTCCTGCTCTCGCTCATTTCCATCATCAGTGAAGGCAGCGGGAGAGCAGAGGAGGGATGGCGGAGAAGAGCCCTGACCCGAGCGGCTCGAGCGCTCGCAGGTGTCCCGCTCTTTCTCCCGGAGAGAGACTGCAGCCGTCTGCAAGCGGCTCGTCCAAATGGGTTCGTCTGAACGTCGGCGGCACGTACTTTCTCACGACGAGACAAACGCTGTGCAGAGACCCGAAGTCTTTCCTGTACCGCCTGTGCCAGGCCGACCCCGACCTCGACTCTGACAAGGTATTTATTATACCGCTAGCATGACAATAAACATTAGCCGCCACTTCGCTTATCTGGGCTTTAAACAGTTCGGTTAACCTGGAAAAACTCAAAATGACGGGTCTGTGTGGTGTTTCATTTCGCTATATTGGTGTATTTTAATATTGTAGCTAACGTTAGACGGCTAGCTGGTAAAGTTACAGTGAATGGAGCTCCGTTTACTAGCTTAGCCCAGCCGATAACACTTGATGTAGCTTGTTCGCCAAATAAAGTCAGCTCTAGGCTGTCAGATCTAACGTTAGTAAAAGAGGTCGTTTGCAGTATATTTTAAATAGCATCAGCTCGCTTAAGCCTTTAATGTTGCAATACGAGAACACCTCGTCTATAATTTTTTATTACGTTACGTGTCAAGTGCTAACTGAAGAACAATGCTTGTCCAAGTAAACCTTATATATTACTAAGATTACTAGTCTTTGTTAGTAACCGTCTGTCTGGCTGGAAACTTCGAAACTAAGTGACTAGCTATTATCTGATTAAACTCTTTACATATTGGTAACCCTTCACAAGACTCTGTTTAAAGGCATTAGTTAACAGGAACTAATAATGAGCAATACTTTTACAGCATTTATATGTACAATTCTATATTTTCACATTAGCTAGCAATTCATAATAATGTATGTATGACAATTAACCAAGATTATTAAATGCTCATTGGTAGTTCATAATATATTGTCTAATGCTATGCTATCTTATGTGAAGTGTTACCGAAATATAAAGTATTTTTACTACTGTTTATCTGAATAAACCAAAGATATATTAACTATTGTGTTAAAATTGTGTTCTAAACCAGTTAAACTATTTTACTAATGTTCATCAGATTAAACTGTAAAAATATGAACTGTATTAATATTAGGGCTCTATATCTATCTATATCTAGGGTAACATTTCTGGAAACTTTCCAAAAATCCCTGGAAGATTCCAAAAAAATCCTGGAAACTTTCCAAAATTTCTGGAATGTTTCTGAAATTTACTGGAAATGTTCCACCTTTTTGCAACCCTAATTAATATTAATTATCCTATTAAACAATAAAATACTTTTGCTAGTGTTTATCTGGAGTAAACAATAAAAAACTATTGAGTTGCTGGTCAGTTTCCAGTAGGGAAATAATATACGTTTATGTTTTTGTAATTTTTTTAATTAGTTTACATATTTAAGGTTTTCATTCCTTTATTAAATTTTTTTTAAATTGCCAGCAAAATGGAAAATAACTAACTGAATAATGATGTGAATAACTCAATGAATAAATAACTATTTTAATACTTAAAACACGCTATACTTGTGAGGAACTGATCCAGAATAGAATTGGCAACTAATTAAACTGGTTTAATTAGTGCTAATATATGTTATGCACCGAGTTTGATTATTTATCATGTCAAACAAGTATATTGGTCGTTTTAATAAATCGTCTAGTTTCTTCTTTGTGACAGAAGATGAAATAGGGTTGCCTGGATGCTTTTAAACTTTTAAAGGTCAGACTCAGTATGCATAATTTATTAGGGCAACGACAGTTGAAAGCCGCTAAAAAGACAAAGAATTTCTTCTGTCCGTCGGCTTAGTCAAAAATATTTCTTACAGTTAAAGAAGTTTTCATTGCGTCGCGTGATTGAACTGTAAAGTTTCACTTGCCAGTTGCTTTAGTTTGAGCGTAAACATTGTGGAATAAAGCTCACTTTTCCGACCTGAGTATTGATCCGTGGTAATGATGTTGTGCTGGAGATGGATCAGCGTCCCTATGGGCTCTGCAGCATGTATGTTAAATGTCAGCCACACCTTGTCTTAACAGACACTCTTCAGTACTGATACTGGTCTAAACAAATTATCTGGTGAGCTGCTAAGTCATTTAAGCCTGATTTAATAATCCACATTTGAATAAATGATGTCTCTTATGCTGAAATCCTTTGGAGACGAGTCTTAATGGTACTAACAATGCTCTTTCCTCATCCAGGATGAAACAGGTGCTTATTTGATAGACCGCGATCCCACTTATTTTGGTCCGGTGCTCAACTATCTGAGACATGGAAAGCTGGTGCTGAACCGAGGCCTAGCAGAGGAAGGTATGATGGGAATGCCATCAAGAACTGTAAGATATGTCTGAACATGCTGTTAGGTTTCTTCTGTTTTCTCACTGGCAGCTAAATTCAGCTGAAACTTGTTTGTGACATTAAGCTGTTTTGTGTATGATATGTGGTTTTTGATTAAATATTTCATCTGTTTCATCCGTCAGGCGTGCTGGAAGAGGCTGAATTCTACAATATCACTTCATTGATTAAACTGGTCAAAGACAAAGTCAGGGAGAGGGATTGTAAGACGGCTCAGGTACGTCAAATTGGGAACTTGAATGTAATTTGGATTTATTTTCTTTTTTTTTTATTTTACGATTGTTATGCTACTTTACATATCTAACAAAATTTTAAGTATATTGTTAGAAAAATAGTATGTAAATCCTAAAAATATAGAAAAAGGGTTGTGCTGCAGGGGTATAAAAGTATATTGTATATCTACTTGTGCTCATTGGAAACATGAAACTAACTCATATATGTGACCCTGGAGCACAAAACCAATCATAAGTCACTGGGGTATGTTTTTAGCAATAGCCAAAAAAACATTGTATGGGTCAAAATTATCAGTTTTTCTTTTATGCCAAAAATCATTAGGATATTAAGTAAAGATCATGTTTCATGAAGATATTTTGTAAATTTCCTACCGTAAATATATTAAAACTTAATTTTAATATTTTGATTTTTTTGCACCCTCAGATTCCAAATTTTCAAATAGTTGTATCTAGACCAAATATTGTCCTATCCTAACAAACCATACATCAATGGAAAGATGATTTATTCGGCTTTCGGATGATGTATAAACCTCAATTTAGAGAAATTGACCCTTATGACTGGTTTGTGGCCCATGGTCACAAATAATAAAAAAAAAAAAAGATATTCCAAAGTGTTCAAATGATTGAAAATAAAAAGCCTTGAGTGAAAAAAAAAACAAATACATTTTTATTGGTTTAGCCCATAAATATGAAAGACTTTATTTATTAAACAGAGTATTTACACATTTGTTCTGTTCGTGTTTCATAAATGAGGCCCACTGATTTCAAACATGTTAATCAGTCAGAAAAATTGTAACTTGGGTGATTCTGCAGACCTTTCTTTTGCATAGGTTCATCTTCCACAGCACTTCCAGGTCCTTTCAAAATGTTCTTGCAGTATCCCATGACAAATATGCCTTCTCAGCAGATTTCTTAACATTTTACAGTTAAATCAGAGCACTGACAAAAAAAGCAAGAAAAGGTTTGCCTTGCCTCTTCATATAGTATTTTTCTGTCTTCTCGTGCGTTTCCTCTTTCTTCAGCTCCCTGTGAAGCACGTCTACAGAGTCCTGCAGTGTCAGGAGGAGGAACTGACACAGATGGTCTCCACCATGTCAGATGGCTGGAAGTTTGAACAGGTGATTAGAGGATTACTCTCTTGTTTCAGCTTTTTAGGAAAACTGTAGAGTTTTATTTGGGGATGCACAATATACCGGTACAATATTGGTTACTGGCTGATATTACACACTTTTTAATTTAATATACTATAGATTAAATATACTACAGTCCCAGGCTCGGGGTCACTAAGATATTTGCAGTTATAAAATTACAGAAAAACAATAGTATTTTTTTTTTTTAAAGGGCAATACTATCAATATCACTGTTTCTACAGAAATATTAAGAAGTGCAACTGATTTTAGCAGTGTTGATAAAATGTTTCTTGAGCATCAAATTCAGCATATTAGAATGATTTCTGAAGGATC
>NW_015656004.1:181166-183738 GCF_001515625.1 Sinocyclocheilus rhinocerous | reverse complement strand
AAAAACACTTAACATTTAATAACACTTGATGACACCTGTTAAATGTAATCTCAATTTAATTTTAATATTGTACATTGCAATGCTGTGATGCCTAAATTCGCTTTTTTTGGATGAAATATTTTCTAATTATAAAACCAGCCATTTATCAGTTGTTGCAGCTTAGTTGTGTATATATAAGTAATCATTCATTTATTTGAGCTTACAGCTGATTGGTCTGAGTTAGTGAACATTGTACAATAGCTTGCAGCTTCTAGTGTGGACTGACTCCAGCTGTTGTGGTCATCAGTTGTGTCTGTTGTAGACAGGGTGTAACAACTTTGAGTAATATGCTGTTCTTTAAATATGATGGTTTGGACGTCTGTGATCTAAAGCCAGTGGTTTAAATGGTTGCCTCTGCTGCTTTCAGTGGTTAGAAGTTACTTACCGATTCAAATGTGGGGATGCTAATTTTACTACGCTTACACCAGTTTGCAAAACACTTTGTGTTCAGTGTGCTTTTTCTTTCTCTTGAAACATGTGAACTAAACCAGCTCAGGTTTATATACACTGACACCCATCCATTGAAAATTCAAAGCAAAATCTGTGGCGAATGGGGAAGTTTGCTGTCTTTATGTGGTGTGGAGGTGGCATTAGTCAATCTATGAAGCGTGCTGTATAGGAGGGGTTTCCCCGGCGCAGGGAGTGAGGTGTGTGTGCACTCCTGACCTGCTTTTGGCTCGTCCTGATGTGTTGCCTTATGTGGGCAGCAGTAAGGTGACAGAATGCCAGGCATTCCCTGTAAATGTACCTTTTAAAAACGCTGTGCGTAGAAATTTGCAATAGATACAGTGTTGGGTTGTTGTTTCCATCAACATTAGATGTTATCATCTATCATAAGTTGATTATTAGCCTTGATGCTGGCATGGCGTTAAAAAGTGAATAAATAATAAGTTGATTATTTTTAAATAGTTAGATCGCAAAATGTTTGCTTTGACCTTAATGTGTTCTTAATTCATGGCCACAATTTAAAGGGATAGTTCACCCAAAAATGAAAATTCGTTCATTAATTACTCACCCTCGTGTTGTTCCAAACATGTAAGACCTTCGTTCATCTTCAGAACAAAAATTAAGATATTTTTGATGCATTCCGAGAGCTCTCTGACCCTCCCGCAGACAGCAAGGATCCTGCCACGATCGAGGCTCAGAAACGTAACAAGGACATCATCAAAATAATACGAAGCTACGAGAATATTTTTTGTGCGCAAAGAAAACAAAAATAACGACTTAATTCAACAATTTGTCTCCTCCGCGTCACCCTATAGCGCCATTTTGGAGAGTATCACATACGTAAACAACGTTCTGTGTCAGCAGCACCGTACACAGATAAGTTGTGTACACTTTGATCTGAACGTAAACAACATATCCGCGAACATTGCATACGTTGTTTACGTATGTGATACTCTCCAAAATGGCGCTATAGGGTGTAAAATCCTGTGTGAAAAAAAGTGTATATTATGTTAGTATAGTGATACGTGATATTTGCTTTGATAAATGTGATGTTTGCCTTGAGGGTGCAGTCTGAAATTTTTAGCATTTGAGATCGATATCATCTAAGGGCATCTAGGAGCAGTGGAAGTTTTTCTTTTTGGAAGTTTGCTTTTCATTTGACTAGCATGCTAAATAGTGTTTGCCTTTATTTTTGCATATTCATGCTCATGTGGTGGAAGGGTAAGGCACAGAAACAAAGTGAAGCTTTTACGCTTGGGGTGTTTGAGGGACAAGCTGTAATTTGTGGTGCGGTGGGCGGTTAGGTGCTCAAGTGAGTTCATCTGTAGTCAGTGGCAGGTGTGAGGAAGTGTCTGGGGTTCAACAGCCTGTGGTGAGTGAAGCATCGTCTGGTGGCTCAGTCTAATCACTAACTAGAAACTGAAGAGACAGTAGCATCAGTACTCAAGTACTGATCGAGTCAATGATCGCCTTCCTGAGATATTGATGCTCCTGTTCAGGGTCTAAACAAAAGATGGGTTTTACTGATTTTCTTCGTCTCGCTTGCCCACTTGACTTTTTCCGTAATATTGCTCAATGCGACACAGTCATTGACAAGTCATCTCTTTTTTCCCCTTTTTCCCACCTCAAGCAAACACTCATGTTGTCATGATTAGAGTTTGTTTCTTTACATCAAAAGATAAACAAGTGACTTTCAAATTGCATTTTTTGCTTTGTGATATAATATAAATTTGTAATTTAGCATAATAAAATTAGCAGAAATAATATTCATATATGTGTGTGTGTGTGTGTGTGTGTGTGTATATATGTGTGTGTATATATATATATATATATGTGTGTGTGTGTGTGTGTGTGTGTGTGTATATATATATATTTACTACTTTAATGCAAAAAAAAAAGAAAAATCCTAAAATAATTAGAATTTTCTTTAGCCAATTTTTTTCTAATAATTAAAAAATATTCTATTTTTTATTTTAATGAATAAAATAAATAAATAAAATTCAGTAATATTACCATGACGTAGAAATATTTACAGTGCAATTTAAAAACAAATTTCCATTACAGTAATTTCTTCACCACAAAATGA
>NW_015656004.1:170845-178811 GCF_001515625.1 Sinocyclocheilus rhinocerous | reverse complement strand
TATATATATATATTTATTACTTTAATGCAAAAAAAAAAGAAAAATCCTAAAATAATTAGAATTTTCTTTAGCCAATTTTTTTCTAATAATTAAAAAATATTCTATTTTTTATTTTAATGAATAAAATAAATAAATAAAATTCAGTAATATTACCATGACGTAGAAATATTTACAGTGCAATTTAAAAACAAATTTCCATTACAGTAATTTCATCACCACAAAATTAATGTCACTAGTGCCAAAAAAAAAAAAAAGCTCTAAAAGCAAAACATTATTTGCATTTTTTTAAAATCTTTTGAGTTTGTGGTAAAATATGACCTGGACATTTGTTATATTTTTTTCAAATTGTTCTCTGTGGACTTTGTTGATGTAAAGCATCCCATGATTGGGTTCTGCTTTTTACATGTACTCTTTTATACACTATTACCAGCAACAACAATATATCGCAAGGAAGTGTATTTTGTATTTATAGCTTATGTAGTCAAATCGGTTCACTATGGAAATCCTGTCGTCATGTGTTTTTCTTTCCTCTCTCCTGCCAGTTGGTTAGTATCGGCTCTTCGTACAACTACGGAAATGAGGATCAAGCAGAGTTCCTCTGCGTGGTCTCCAAGGAGCTGCACAATCAGTCATACGGCACAAACAGCGAGCCCAGTGAAAAGGCCAAGGTGAGGCTGACAGAACCCTTTCACAGTCTCCGGTGCGCTCTTCCCTCGTGCCCGGACAGAAATAGTCACTTACGCACATATCGTAAGAAAATATCCCACAGCTCTGCTCTTTCGGATGGTCACATGGCATAACAGTACTCAAAGAGCTGATTAACCAGATCAAATGTGTTCATGCCTGAGTGTTTTTTTTCCATGCATGCCGTGCACACTGAGGATGTGGAAGTTTTTTTTTTTTTTTTTTAGTATTTCTTGGTGAGGCATCATTTACATATCACTTAAGCTGATAATTAGGTCTCTGCTGAATGCTGAAGGCAGTGGCGCTCGCTCGCTCCCTCCCTCTCTGAATCTCTGTTGCTAATGCTCAATTTGACGCATGCTGTCTGCCTGTACTCGTGCCTATTAGAAAGCCCTACAATTATATCCTCAGCTCATCTAGCCCGCTTTCTGATCCCAGATAATGATGGGAAACCTGCTCAATATTTAATGCTTCCCCATCAGATGCTGCAGCCACAAGTTTCGCTTCTGAGAATCATCTATGGCTTCATTCAGCTCTGTTTCAGTAGTTTTGTGATAGTGTAATGCTGTATCAGGTCAACAGGGGTTATGCAAAGTAATAAACATGTTGGGATGGTATCACCAAGGCATTGTTGTACGCTTCCTGTGAGGGCCACACAATCGCTTGTACAAATAAGCAAAGGCCTTACGTTTAGGGCTGGGTGATTATGGGGAAAAGTTTTCAGATTTTTAAAGATGTTTAGTGTACTTTTTGATATTAATATGCTCTGCAATGCCTTAATGTTACATTTTCTTTTTCGATCAAACTGCCATTAGCCAAAAATGTTTACAGCCATAAGTAAAACACAGTAGTAAAATTCTTCAAGGCTTCTTTTCCACGCTGTTTCTTACAACATAAAGAGATTTAATTTAATTCAATATATATTAAGACATGTTGTGTTTTTAATTGTGTTAGAATTTGTTTTATTAAAAGTTTACAACAATTACTTTTTAAAAGTAATGATGCCAAATAATAAACCTAAATCAAAGATGTTTGATTCTTCTTTACCATGCCAAAGGTTTTTTTTTTTTTACCACACTTTTTAGTTCACTATAATATTTAGTTTGTATTGAATATTTTTGATTTAGGTTTATTATAGTTAACTAAAACGTTTAAATCATCTGAAACCATTTGGCATAATTACTTTTTAAATTTTGTTTTGGTTAACTTGATCTACTAAAATAACTATAAAACATAAATAAAATGAATAAAAGCTATATAGACATTTAAAAAAAATAAATTCAAATAAATGTCTAAAACTTGAACTTGAATTAAAATTAAAACAGAAAATATAAAAACTAATTTAAAAATGAATAGAAATTATAATGGTTATCATGACACTTAAAACAAAAAAAGTATTTTATATACATTTCATTATATTTTGTTTATTTAAATGTTTGTTCATTTTAATATTTAAATGAATGCTTTTTAAAGATTTATTATTTATATTTTTAAACCGTGCATAGTGATGTACAGCCATATATTTACACTTTTTAAAGTGTTTTCAGAAATTATATGTAAAACATAATGGAGGTGTTTCTGTCAACATTTAAGTGAATTCACTGTTGGAAGTGAGCTGTCCCTTATTTTTGTGATGGATTTTAAATCATATATTGAATATTTAATGTCTTTCCCTGTTTTATTTAGACATGCTCACTTTCATCATCCAATCCATCCATTAACAGTTGTTCCTCTCTTGCAGATTCTTCAAGAACAAGGCTCTCGAATGTGAAACAACTGTGTTTTATATCCTCTGGTCCTGCAGTTGCCGGGCAAAACAACACGCACCATATCACATCGAGAGAGAATTGTCAAGCGGAATGACAACCTATTTGGAATGGATGTTCTGTTTTGTTTTAGATTAATTGACACTTGTTTGTGCCTGCACAGTTACACCGGACTGTTGTTTCTTGACATCGGCGGATCTATCTGAATCGTTTGGTTTGAAAGGTAGGAATATGCATGTCATTAGTAAGCTGAGCAAAAAGGGCCTCAATCACGCCTGGTCCAATCATGTCTACTCAGGGTCTCTTATCGACTTTCACAAAATATGTTTATCATGTCATTTGTGGACCAGTGAGCAATTTAGTTAAAATGGGCAAAAAAAAACTTAAAACTGTATATTATGCCAGAGAGTTAAACCTCGTTGTTTAAAATTATAATTAAGAGAGTGGAGTTTTTAAAAAAAAAAAAAAGTAAAAGAAGATTACATTATTAAGGTGGATTGTATGTAACGTTGACCGGTGAGGGACGGTGGATTTTTATAGCAAGCATTTTTGTTTTAGCGTGTTTGTAAGAACAGATGGGATTATGATTTGATTAGATTTTTTTGACTCGCATAGTGTTAGTTTTTATACCAGAAGGGTGAAAGAACATCCGTAACAGTTTGCCTCAAAGTTTCCTCACGTTTTGTGAGGTTTTACTGTTGCTGCCTTGAGTTGGTTGAAAACGGAACAGAACAGAACAAGTTTGTCTTCCATCCCCACATTCATTCCACTTGGATTTTGGATAAACTGGAACTATTTTAAACGTTTTAGGGGGTGAAAAACACCTAACACTGTTGACTTTGTGACAGAGCTAGATTTGGTTTAATTGGAGAATTAAGGCGAAGCTGATTTGTTTTGGCAATACCGTTTCGAACAACGCTTTATTTACATGACGGCGACTGTTAATTAGTGGCGTCGTAGGGCTTATTTTGTTGACACTTTGGTAAGCGATGGAGACAGAACGGGCACTTCTAGAAGAGTGAAAAAAATTAACATCTACATAGTTTAACACTGCAGTTCTTGATTTGCTTCGGTTCAACTTTTTGAAAGTTGATTCCAAATATACATAATCCTGTAGTTTATTTAAAAACATTTCGACAATGTTGCCTTTAATGAACCTACACACGATCTGAATTTCATTTGGAATTGTGGTCAGGGAAATAACGCATCCCTTTGCTAGGCTTCAAGCATATCTATTTGACATCGTGTATATAGACTAAAGAGCATCATATTCAGTGCATGTCATTTTTCCTAATCCTCTCACACACACACACAAAGGGCTTTTACTAGTGGTATACAAGCTATAATTTTTTGCAGAGATTCATCCGATCTCTTAATATTGCCTGATCGAGGCGAGGTTTACATGGCTAGTGTTTTATAAACAATAATACTACACGTTTACTTACCTTGACTATGTGACACCACATTCTAGTTTGGTTTCAAGACCTGTATGTTTACATATCCTCTCTGTTACCTAGTTAGTTAACGTCAACCTTGTGTCTTCGCAGCTAGAGAGGAGGTTTGGATTCGTCTCGGTGGAGTGTTAAGTTGCTTGCTCACTGAGTCAGTGTCTCGTGGTGAAACGTGCCTCTGTTATGGCCTCCGAGGCTCCAGACAGCACACTGAAAACACCCATCGTCCAGGCCGTGACACTGGAGAGTGATGGTCATCACTGTGTAGGGCGCTGCAGCCCTTAAACTCGCTTTTTTTTTTACGTCCTGCCTCC
This sequence comes from Sinocyclocheilus rhinocerous, assembly GCF_001515625.1. NCBI lineage: Eukaryota > Metazoa > Chordata > Actinopteri > Cypriniformes > Cyprinidae > Sinocyclocheilus > Sinocyclocheilus rhinocerous. Next base: position 174,596 of record NW_015656004.1, on the reverse strand, counting down.
AAAATCTTGGTGGAGAAAGTAGGATGCGCACATTGATGCACCGATTTCACTTCTCCTTTATGTCTGCTGGACTTTGTCAGCCACGGTCTACATTTCAGTTGCCCGTTTACTTAAACTTGTTTCTTGGGCCCAGGTGAGTTCGTTTTTTTTTTTCTTCTTCTCTGAGGCTGGTATCTCACCTCAGATTTTTTTCTCTCTCCATTTAAAGCGTGCAATCTGCAAAATGTATTTTGAAAACGGGCAAAAGCAGACTGAATTGTCTTTTGCTCCACTTTGTCACTGCTGTTCCTATACTTATTATTATCCTATAACATGTTTTTGTATTTGTATTTTTTTATGCTTACAATTTGTGTATTCACATAGTATATTATATATGTAATTGCAAGTTACGACTGGGGAAAATGTATATGATGGTAATGCTAGAACCTGGTCAAACTAAATAAACACTTTTGAATTCTGAAACGTTTTTCTGTTTTTTCTTTTTCTTTTTTTTCTTTCATTTTGAAATATACTGATATTCACCCTTTCTGCATTTTTAAATCAGGCTTGAATGCAAAGAAATGTGTAATTTAAGTGTCTTTAGCTGTAGTTACACTACTAGCACAGCAGAGGGCATTTTTAGGTATTTCAGGCTTGGAACAATTGTGAGAACTTTGATCCTAAACCAGCTATTTTCCTTTTTCTTTTTTTTTTTTTTTTGATGCCAAAATATAATGATTATTTAAAAAAATTAAAATATAAAAGCAGCCATATATTTTAATCTGTAAAGAATTTTAAAAAAAAAAAGTTTTTTACCGCTCAAAACTTTGGAATAATTAAGATGTTTTTGAAAAAAGTCTCTTATTCTCACCAAGGCTGCATTTATTTAATCAAAAATACAGTAAAACAAAAAAATATATTTCAAAAAGATAAATTATTTTCTATTTGTATTTTAAAATGTAATTTTGATCGGTTTAATAAATTGTCCTTAAATTTATTGAGGAAAATAAACTTAAATATATTTATAAATATTTAGATTAGCCTCTTTTTCAACCTTATTGCGACCCTGTTGAATAAAAATATTAATTCGATTTGTTTTTCCCCCCAAACTTTTGAATGTGTATCACGGTCTCCACAAAAATGTCAACATAGATGATTATAATAAATATGTCTTAATTAGCATATTAGAATGATTTCTGAAGGATCATGTGACACTGAGGACTGGAGTAATGATGCTGAAAATTCAGCTTTGTAATCACAGGAATAAATTACATTTTAAAATATATTAAAATAGAAAACTATTTTATTGCAATATTTCACAGTAATATTGTTGCTGTATACATCAAATATATTTAATATACATGTATGTATATACAGTGTATATATATATATATATATATATATATGTATATATGTGAATTTTATTTGTGAATATAAATATTTACATTATAAATATTTTTGTTAATTCTTGAATGCAAAGTAAAAGTGCTAAAACGACTATTTTTTTTACCAATATATTTGATTTGTTTTTATTATTTTGTATTAAAGGGGTCATATGATGTTGCTAAAAAGAACATTATTTTGTGTATTTTGTGTAATGAAATGTGTTTATGTGGTTTAAAGTAAAAAAAAAACATTATTTTCCACATACTGTACATTATTGTTTCTCCTCGGCGTGTTAGAACGAGCTGTTTTAGGTAGGCGTGGTTGACTCTCAACTTTTATAAAGAATATCTCTTTGGATTTGAGACTTTAGTCTTTGCAACTTTACAGATCTTCTTTATGCACCAAGAGCTTGTAACACTCCAAAGAGAAAGTAAAAATTTAAATCGCATCATATGACCCCTTTAATAATACAATCCCAATTAATGGCATGATTTATAACCAGTCTTTAGAAAACAACAACAATGCCAAATTCAGTACGTTTTAAACTTATTTAACCCCCCATGGAACACCTTGTGGCCCCCTGGAGGTCCCAGACCTTATTTTGTAAAAAAAAACAAAATGCACTATCCACAATGTACAAAGTTAAATCACTTACAAATACTCATGCATAACAAACACTCTTATTTCTCATTACGCTGAACTGATTCTAGTTTGTAGTGTCTTTTTCTATGTTTTTGATTGCACAAAACATTCTGCTCATGCATATCCAGGGAGCCTGTTGCAGGTGCACTTGTGCAATTTCCCATGATATTTCAACAAGCTGCGACACGCTTGTCTGCCTTGTGTATGTGTCTCTGCTTAACGGGGTGCGTGCTCTATTCAGCAGTGTGGGAATGCCCTGTCCCTCCAATGAGTTACTGCACTTTGACTTAGCAACAAGCCAGCCAATCCCTCCGTACAACCTGCACCAAGCTCAGATTTCGATTGGCCTAAACGTCTGAAGTGATAGATTTGTTGGAGAGCTAAGCATTATTACAGAGAATTTGCCCAAACAGGACAGCCCTGTTGCATCTTAGCCTGATTCAAAGCCAGGTATGTAAGAAAAACAAGGCTTTTGTTGGCAAAGAAAGCTTTCCCTCATGAGATAGCATTCTGAATGCGCTAACATAACATACATGTCTTTTTCATGAGAACTGTAGTCATTTATCTCATGTCGTTTACATGAAAAGGCGATAAACGACTTGCCTTTGAAATAAAGTCATTTTCTGCTTCTGAACTGGGATGACGTACATTACGCGGTGCTTTGAGAATCCACAGAATTATCACAATCCACAGGGGAAGAAAGCAATAAAGATATAAATGAACAGTCATTAAAGGTCATGCATTTTTAAAATGTGTCCTATATTGAGCATCCCAGCTATTCTTTATTGCCATGCAGAAGAGAAGAGTGTTGTGTGTAGATGGAGTGTTATGCAGGATGGATGGGCTGCAGGGGAAGAGCAGAGAGCTTTCTGCCAGATAGAGATGCTGCTCTCATGTTACACCAGACCTCAGTCAAACGACCTTGAATGTGTAACAACTGGATCAGCCGTGGAGGCAGGCCAAAACCAATGCCTGATGGTTCACACTCAGTACTCTTCTACATGTATTTGTACTATAAATTCCAGAATTAAATATATATAATTTTGAAAAAAGTATATAAATATTTACATAAATCTAATTATCAACATCAATCTACATGTTACAAATGACAGACAGAGAGATAGACAGACAGACAGAGAGATAGATAGACCGAGAGATAGACAGAGAGATAGATAGACAGTAGGCGCGTTTCCATTACCCTTCAAATTGCGCAAATTGAAATTGCGAATTGAAAATACGCCTAATGGAAACGCGTCAATTTCGCAAAAACGCCCATATATCGCAAAAAAGTTTTTACGCTCGCATGAGGTGGTTTTTCAGGCAATGCGAAAAAGGAATAATTCGCAAAACTGCAATGGAAACGGCTTTTTCGCATTTACAGGTCACATGGCGTATGTAAAAAGTCATATGATCATTCTTCAATGTACTATAACCTCCAAGAAACACTTCATACGTGGCCGCGCTCCAGTGTAAGGGGCTTTCTGTACCATTAATGCTTAGACAATTTACACTGCACACATCTGCGGTGCAGTGTGGGTCTGATATGGTCACTGAATCTGACTGCGGCCACTCAGTGCTTGTGTTTATATTTTTATACAGTCTATGGTTTATTCCAGCCATGCACGTTTCTGAAGCGGCTCTCTTTGCTGCTTCTGTAAAGATACACGCAAAAGCCTCCTTTGAATAAATATAGCCAAAATCCGTCAAAAGCCCACTAAAATCCGGCCGTTGCCATGACTTATCG
>NW_015656004.1:158991-169849 GCF_001515625.1 Sinocyclocheilus rhinocerous | reverse complement strand
ATTCTTCAATGTACTATAACCTCCAAGAAACACTTCATACGTGGCCGCGCTCCAGTGTAAGGGGCTTTCTGTACCATTAATGCTTAGACAATTTACACTGCACACGTCTGCGGTGCAGTGTGGCGCTCTAGGCTATATATCACTATGAAAAGTAGGAGAAACCCTTGAATATAATAATTTTTCATAGGCCTATATAATAAATTGTTTGTGCCTCAGAGCGAGCAGACGAAACTAAATAAATGCGGCCATTGCTTTCGGAGGTGGATGCTGCTGTTTGGGAACGCAGTCGTGTAAGAGTTCTGGGAGGCAATTATACAGAAATACGTTGATGACAGACTTTGCTCGGACATTTCAAAATGACCATAACATTTCAGATGCTGAGGAACGAGACTGGTCCACTGGTTAGGTTTTGCCGTCCCATAGCACAGTCACATTACTTTTTTTGATGCGCATGGAGGAATTTACTCGGCAAATGCGTTTCCATCTCCTTTTATTCGCATTAACCCTTTTTCACACAAGTCAAAAACCACCTCAAGCGAGCGTAAAAACTTTTTTTGCGAATTAAGGGATTTTTATTCGAAATTAGCCGCTTCCATCACTCGTTTCTGATGCGATACTTCAAAATGCGCATAAAAACAGGGTGATGGAAACATAGTATGTTAATCTAATTATATATGCACGCATACTGTGCAAAAGTCTTGAGACACTAGTATTTTAACCAAAAAAAAAAAAAAAGTTTTAAGTCATTTATTTCTATCTTTTGCTTTCCAAACATTCATTTTGTCATTAATTGTAATAATCCAGTGAGATTTTTGTCTGACAACAGCCAGTGCTGCACACAGAGATCTGATCTGACCATCATCCAGTCCATCTGGAATGACATGAAGAAACAGAACAAACTGAGACAGACTCAATCCAGAAGAACTGTGGCAATGTCTCCAAGATGCTTCAAGAAACCTACCTGCAAACTAAACTCTGCCCAAGTGCACCTACGACAAAAGCTAAATGCAAAGGATGCTCACACCAAATGTTGATTTAATTTAGTTATTAGAAGTTAATTGATAAATAATTTTTGAAAGCATCCTCACTTTTTTTTTTTTTTATACAGCATTTTTACACAAGTAGAACTTTTCACAATACTGTAGCTTTGCAGGAAGGTTTCCTCAAGCATATTAGAGACATTGGATTGCCACAATTCTTGGCAGACCTTTGTCTTATTGACCAAGGGCGAGCAAGAGCATAATGCTTTAGTATAAATAGCACACCCTTTTATTAATAAATAAATAAACAAAAAAATTCATATGAAAATTTCTCTATAAATACTCTGTGTGTTATATATACTGGCTATGCAAAACCACTAAATAGGACACTTCCCAAAGCATAAAAGTCAGTTGGGTTAAAATCCTGTTTGACAAGATTTTCAAATTAATCTAGAACAGGTTTGTGTGGCGTCTTTGTGATAATGTAACCGCCTCAGCGCCTTCAGATTTCAGAGCCTCTCACATGGATAACAGTCTTCACATTTAGTGTCCTCAGTCCTTTCACTGTCTTCTCCAATCTTTGCTGCAAAGCAAAAATAATCTTTGAAGGAAATTGTATTTAATGTTAAATCTTTCCCACAAAGTTTCTTAATGATTGCCCTCCTCAGAATGGATGAAAGTTGTGGCGTTTTTATTTTTTTAGTCTTTTAAATAGACTTTAGTTATGTCACAGTCATAAACATGATTTACTTAGGGTGGATTAGTGTAATGTGGGACACTTTTTGCAATTTTGAATTGTGTATCATATTTCCATATGAAGCCAAAACAATCAATCAAAATCTTATTTTGAGATCCCCAAGATGTTTCCTAACTAAATCAGAAGACATTTTTCAGATATTGTACTTAAAGGGGAAATGGCACACATTTTAGTGCTCCTTGTGCCAAATCGTTTAAAGGGGTCATATGATGCTGCTAAAAAGAACATTATTTTGGGTATTTGGTGTAATGAAATGTGTTTATGCGGTTTAAAGTTCAAAAAACACATTATTTTCCACATACTGTACATTATTGTTTCTCCTCTATGCCCCGCCTTTTTGACAGCCAGCCTCTAGCGGCCAGTTGATGAATTACAGTTTAAGTCACTTCCTTGTTGGCTTCACGAGAGAGAGCGGGAGGTTGCCGCTCGGTCTCTCCGCATCACCGTAGCGCCATTTTGGAGAATAACCACTGAACGCAAGCAGCGTACGCTCTTCTGTGTCAGCCGCGCCACAAGGATACGTTTTCTATGTGTATTTACGCTTTGGTTTGAAAGAAAACAGCGCATCCGTGTGTCGCGGCTGACACAGAAGAGCGTAGTGTAATTTACTTGGCAGTCTATGGGACAGTCACAAGCCTCCCGGTTTTCATCCAAAATATCTTAAATTGTGTTCCGAAGACGAACAAAGCTTTTACGGGTTTGGAACGACATGGGGGTAAGTGATTAATGACAAAATTTTCTTTTTGGGGCAGAGTAACCCTTTAAGAATTTGTGAATTTTCTAATGTGGGACAGTGCGTGCTCAAATCTGGGACACTATGTTTTGTGTTAGAAATAGTTTAATTTTTACAAAGCAAATTTCACATTTAACACTCCTGGTTAAATGTGCATACCCATGTTTGCTGAATTAATTTAGTAGGCCTACGGTGTGTTTGCTGTCTTCATCAGTTGTCTAAAAACCTAGTACCCTATATGCTCATATGTGTAATGCTAAATACAACTATATAACACAGAAATCTTATACTATTTAAAGGAATTTATTTAAAAAATGTCAGATTTCTAGCAGCAACAATAAATAATAACTATATAATGAAGTCAAAACTATAAAATTGGACTTAATTAAGATAGCAAAATAATTTCATAAATGATTTTAAAAAGATACAAACTTTGGAACATGGAATGCCTTTAAAACTATTATTACACTTCTATACTCTGCACATGGTAAGAATATGGAACATGTATTTTCAAAAGCATGTGTTAAGCAAATTGTAATGGTAAAACACTCCATAACAGAAATTAGAAGTCCTGGCCGGTCATGGCCTTATCATGGTCCAAGATCTTATCGTCTTCACAAAATTTTTAATCTGGATCTTAAAACAAATAATATTGCTGCATTATAAGCCCAAAAATTAACAACATTACATGTGTGGCATTTAACTTTCTTAATGCACATTTTATCAATTGAATAACATAGAATATCAGACTGTCCCACATTAGTCAAAATGTGCTGTCCCACTTTTGAAACATCCTTTTCTAAAGTGGGACAACAAAGATGGTCTCAAATAGAAAATATTATTAACACATTTTAACAATATTATTGCAAAATTTGTTGTACAAATACATCACTAATATAATTTAATAACAATTTAGAATATTGTTTTATTTATAACAGATTTATATCCTTAACATTAATTTTGTCTAAATCCTATGTCACTGACCTTTGAGTGAACTTTACAAGAGGTACTTCCAGTTTGATGACTTTAATGGCCACATTTCTGACATAATTTCCAGAAAGTCGAGTGATTTCAATAACTTGACACCCCTGCTTGAATTCAACACCAATCATGTTCACTTTAATGTTGTAAAAGAAGAAATAAACGCACTGAAGCTTAAGTGTCCCACATTAGTCAGTGTCCCACATTACACTAATCCACCCTACTAGCCAGTTGCAGTTTTTCACCCAAAATTCTTAATTTTTGAAGTTAATTTAATAGAATTAAAGATAATACAAATTGATAGCTATATTAGGCTATAATATGAGTGAAAGGAACGCATTTCATGCTCGTTTAAGGGCTACTTGAGCCTTAATAGGGGACTGTGGAGGTACAAAACCGCTCAAGTAAACTGTTTTAAAACACTTTTATGTTATTGTCGTGGACTGCTCAGTACGAAATCTAAGCACTACGACTCCCTAAACGTTGAGGAGGACACCCCAAATCCATGAACACCAGGACAGTAGCTACCAGAAACCGCTGCGGGGCTGTGACGTCACGGGCGCACCGCCGCCCTGCAGTGTGTCAGTGATTTTAGTAACTAAAGCGCTCACACCAGCGCTATCACTATCAGAATCCTCCGGACACCAGAAGAAAACCGGGAACACGCGAAAACGTTTTGGGATTTGCGATGCATCTCTCGCTGGTTCGCGCGCATCTGCTGCTGTAGCGTCGGTCTCGCGCTGGACAGCGGTCACTGCGACTGTTGGATATAAAATAGACAAACAAGCCGAAGCATCTCGGCTGAGCGCGAATGCATAATATTTAGCGGTCGGAGCGGAGCGTCATTGCCTGGGTGGAGTTGCAGTGCATCGCTCAATTATGCGTGAAGAAGCGGCATCGGCTAGCGCACTAGCAGCGCAAACTAACCACTGTCCCGTATTATGACAGTGATCTGCATGCCTACAGCGTCTGATCATCACGCGTGGCGGTCAAGCGCGTTTGACTCTGATGCTGGTGCTAGATACGGTGGTCTCCGGTAGAAATAAACTTTTGCCCGTCATTTCATTGACATGGCAAACGGTTAGCCAGGGCAGGCCCAGCTAGCCACTGTGTTAGCAAGTAAAAAATCACTTCACTGGATTATAGACCGCATGCAAACCCTAACGGTTTGTTTTTAGAGGGTGCATCCAGTGAGCGAATAATACAGTGTGTTGTAGATGGCTGCTAGTTAATAGCCGGGTTACTGCCAATTTGACAGGTTTTAATATCTGAAAAAAAGTGGCAGGCGTGCGCGTCTCACAGTGCATTTTCTGAAGGCAACTTCGGATTGTGTCACTGAAGCAAACGCTTGGATAATAGAGGCACTGCCTCCGGCTAGCTAGCTCTCCGTGACTTTGCGAAGTAACAACATGCCAGATCTTGAGTGGGTTTTATGCTCTAAATAAGCAGCCAGCGTTTGCACAGCGCTTTAGCAATTGTAGCTAGATTCTCGCCGGCAAGAGAGGGGATGCCCTAAACGCTCCAAACATGTCCAGCAAAGCTTCGGGCAAAGAGAAGAAGTCCGGCTTCAGCAAGAAGCTCTTCCGCCGGGGCTCGGTGCGCTCCGTGGGGAGTTTCATGAGCAGAGTCCTGAAGACTCTCTCCACGCTTTCTCATTTCGGATCGGAGCTGCACGCGCCCGAGGGCGACAAGGACGATGGGGGATTCACTGCCTTCAAGAACGAGGGCAAGGGATCCGTCGCGTCGGATGACAGCGACTGCGGGGGGTTTCTTGCCAGGGACAAAATCCCCGGAGTGGCCGGTTTGAAGAACCACGGCAATACGTGCTTCATGAACGCTATTCTGCAGTGCCTGAGCAACACGGAGCTGTTCGCCGAGTATCTGGCGCTGGAGCAGTACCGAGGCGACCAGACGGACGACGAGAAGCCCAAGACCAACGGGGTCGTGCAGAGGAAGGGCGGTCAGGACAGAGGAGAGGTGACCGAGCAGCTGTCGGGGCTGGTCCGAGCCCTGTGGACCTTTGAGTACACGCCGCAGCACAGCCGCGACTTCAAAGTGAGTTCACGCGGAGGAGTGTGGTGACGTCTGGGAAGATTTTGCCTATCTGCTGTAACCAGGCATGAAAGATTATCTACATGAACCGAAATGAGTCCTGAGAAATTGTATGACACCTCTAGGGATGTTTTGATGATTCTTTTGAGTCGGATCTTTTCAGTGAATCACTTTAGCCGCTTCACAAAAGTCTTTCACGAGGTGGAATGAATCGGTTGCGCTGATTCATTGAATCTATAATCGGATATGCCAGATAAAAAATTATCCAAAATCCAAAAAACTTTTTGGAAACATACGTTTTAAAGGGGTCATCTTGTAACACTCCAAAGAGAAAGGAAAAATTGAAATCGCATCATATGACCCCTTTAAAGTAAGTTGACATGGAGGAGTGTGGTTACGTCACCTGGGAATATATGTGACCCTGGAGCACAAAAGCAGTCTTAAGTAGCACAGGTATATTTGTAGCAATAGCCAACAATACATTGTTGTATGGGTCAAAATAATTGATTTTTTTATGCCAAAAAATCATTAGGATATTAATTAAAGATCATGTTCCATGAAGATATTTTGTAAATTTTGTATCGTAAATATATTAACACTTTTTTGATTAGTAATATGCATTGCTAAGAACTTCATTTGGACAATTTTAAAGGCGATTTTCTCAGTACTTTTTTTATTTTTATTTTTTTTTGCAACCTCTGATTCCAGATTTTCAAATAGTTGTATCTTGACCAAATATTATCCTATCCTAACAAACCATACATCAATGTGGAAATATTGACAATTATACTAAAAGACCTTTTTCTTGCTAAATAAAATTATGAACTATTATCAGTCATCAAGGTTTGATCATGTTGATAATTTAGAGTCTAGTGAATCATGTATCAAATATGATTCAGTAGGCTTTAAATGGTTAAAAACACATAAAAGTGAATCCCTAAAAAGCACAGCTGTCAACACTTTCTTAAAAATGACAAGTAAACCAAGGCTTCTTCAGTTCAATAAATGTTAATCTTAAATGTTCATTCTTACATTAACTTCCTAAAAATCATTAAAGATTTCACAGCAAAAAGACACAACCTGAAGGTGGAAATATTGACAATTATACTAAAAGACCTTTTTCTTGCTAAATAAAATTATGAACTATTATCAGTCATCAAGGTTTGATCATGTTGATAATTTAGAGTCTTTAGTGAATCATGTATCAAATATGATTCAGTAGGCTTTAAATGGTTAAAAACACATAAAAGTGAATCCCTAAAAAACACAGCTGTCAACACTGAATAGAAGTTTTTAGGATATTAAGTAAAGATCATGTTCCATGAAGATATTTTGTAAGTTTCCTACTGTAAATATATCAAAACTTCATTTTTGATTAGTAATATGCATTGCTAAGAACTTCATTTGGACAATTTTAAAGGCGATTTTCTCAGTACTTTTTTTATTTTTATTTTTTTTTGCAACCTCTGATTCCAGATTTTCAAATAGTTGTATCTCAGCCAAATATTGTCCTATCCTAACAAACCATACATCAATGGGAAGCTTATTTATTCAGCTTTCAGCTTTCAGCTTTATTTTATTTTTTTTCTTATGACTGGTTTTGTGGTCCAGGGTCACATTTTACCTATCTGCTGTAACCACGCATGAAAGATTATCTAACCGAAATGAGTCTTGAGAAATTACACTCATCTCTGTGACACCTCTAGGGATGTCTTGGTGTTTCTTTTGAGATGATTGGGGATTCTTGCATCAACTTTACAGCCAAGCTAGTTACATAATCACATTCCAGAATATAACCAATTTTATTCAGCCTTGGTTGAACATAACCAAAAACAGAACAAAAAAATGAAAGCGTGAAAATAAACTAAACTAAACCAGAAATAAAAATAAAATAAATGCATCATGCTTCAAAAATAAAATACAACAAAAAGGGCTTTTAAATGAAATTAAACAAATCCAAGAGAGAAGTCAACTTAAGGGCTTTCTTGTTCTTAACAAATTTGAAAGATTTGTATAAGAGTTTCACCTAATTACACCATTGGATAAAGCTGGATTTAGATTTAAGCCATCTGCACTTGTGAATAAAAAACTTTAACAAAACATAACAGGAAATTAATAACAAATTCAAAATCTTTGTTTTCAGGAAAACTACCAAACCTGACAACCTTCACATTGAGTGGTGGGAATTCAACATCCCCGCTTCACAAAAGTCGTTCACGAGTTAGAATGAATCGGTTTGAGCAGGTCAATGACTTGCTGATTCATTGAACTGAGAATCGGAAATATAACGGGGAATTAGTAGTCTTGAGTTTTGAATAACTTACTGGAAACATACTTTTCGAAAGAAGTGATTCATGGAAATGTGTCAAACTACTCACAAACAGTGATTATTTTTGCAATGACGTTTTGTTGGTTGCTAGTCTGCTTTAAGGTTTAAATGCAAATAGTTTCTCCTATCCCACTTTACAACCATAAGCAAGCCATAGGTAGTTTTCATGGAGAAGTGCTTTAAAAGAATTCGGGCAACCTGTTTGGTTAACCCTTTTAATATATTTAAGTGGTCCTGCCTAGGCATTATTTCAGTCCACTGCTGGTGGAGCAGCATATATGAGTTTTATTCAGTGTTATATTAACCCTGTAAAGCCTGACATGTGAAAATAGTCAGTTGTGTGTGTTTTTTTAATAGAATGGTTTATTGAAATTTTACACAACATCTAACAAAAAGTTTGCATATGATTTTTTATGTAATAAAACACATATAGTAGTGCAGGGAAAAATATAATGCAACACAATACAATTATGATTGAGAAATGTACAAATAAACATTACTCAAAAGCCTGATATATCATATTTGATACTCACATTTTAAAGATTTTTCTTAAAAATGACAAGTAAACCAAGGCTTCTTCAGTTCAATAAATGTTAATCTTAAATGTTCATTCTTACATTAACTTCCTAAAAATCATTAAAGATTTCACAGCAAAAAGACAACCTGAAGGTGGAAATATTGACAATTATACTAAAAGACCTTTTTCTTGCTAAATAAAATTATGAACTATTATCAGTCATCAAGGTTTGATCATGTTGATAATTTAGAGTCTAGTGAATCATGTATCAAATATGATTCAGTAGGCTTTAAATGGTTAAAAACACATAAAAGTGAATCCCTAAAAAGCACAGCTGTCAACACTGAATAGAAGTTTTCCATATCTGAACTTGCTTCTGTAGATTAGAAACATTCATGTCGAATTGTTCAAAACTTGACTAATACCCTGTGTGTGTTGTGGTAGAATGCTGTGTCCAGGAGTGCCATGCAGTACCGGGGAAATGCCCAACACGATGCCCAGGAGTTCCTTCTCTGGCTACTCGACCGTGTCCATGAAGACCTCAACCATCTTGTACACCCTAACATCAGAGCCTCTATAAAGGTATGGTTGATATCTCAGTGAACGGACACAGTTGGGTTTAATGACCGAATGTTTGGCTGTTCGGTCTAAGGATGTCACACAGTACGTTCACCTCTTAAGGTCAGCTGAATTAGGAGACCGTTAACCACTCTAGCTGTTTACAGAGGTTGCACAGAATGGCATTTGTATCAGCAGCTCCATAAAAGCTTGGGATTTCAATCGTTTAAATGGCAAAACGGGAGAAGAGCCAAACGTGGCTGGATTTATTGAGCCATTCTGCCCTGGAATGGCAGCTAGGAGTTTCACATCAGACATTAGTCTGACAAAGATCAGGACAGAAGAGTTTAGGGCACTTAAATCCTCCCCTGTATCAAACGCATGGGACGTTATTAAGTCACATCCTATGGCCTGTTCGGAAGAGGACTCGTTCGGTTTCTTTTTACAGCCTGTGGTGTCCTGGTCAGGGTCAGCCACTTGCATACTCGCATGAGGTCATTCAGCTTGTCCGACTGATTTAGATGTACGTTGTGGTTTCCTGGAGTTTGTGCCGAGAAGCACGAGGCTGACAGTTTCCTGGCTGACTGACTGCGCTGCTCTGAAGAGCCAGATGCTTAGCTGGAATCCTAAACTTATAGAAGAACGCCAGTCTCTCAAATTATTAATCACTTACACTGTCTCGGCAGTATATCAGGGTTTTATTTATTGACTCAAGCTCTACCTTACGGTGCAGCATAATCATATTCACCTTTAATCTGACTTCTGTCAACAGTTCTTCTGTACGCTTGGATTGTGTAGATAGTGTTTAAATAACGGCATTCTAGATGGTTTAATAGCAGATATACTAGTACTGTTGTTTTATTTTCTTAACTACGCTGAAATTATTTGATTAGTAAAAACAGAAATATTGTGAAACAGTATTATAATTTAAAATAGCCATTTTCTATTTGAATATATTTTAAAATGTAATTTATTATTAATTTATTAAGCTGAATTTTCAGCATCATTACTCTCCAGTCTTCAGTGTCACCTGATCCTTCAGAAATCATTCTAATATGCTGATTTGCTGCTCAAGAAACATTTATTATTATTATCAATGTTGAAAACAGTTGTGCTGATTAATGTTTTTTTTGTGGAAACAGTTATACACTTTTTCAGGATTAGTATAAAGTAAAAAAAAAAAAAAAAGCATTTATTTAAAAATGGAAATCTTTTCATCTTCATTATAAATGTCTTTACTGTCAGTTTCGAGCAATTGAATGCATCCTTGCTGAATAAAAAAAATTATAATTTATTTAACAAAAAATCTTACTGACCCCAAACTTTTGAATTGTAGTGTATATGATGCCGTTTGTAGCTCGTAACTGTCCAGTAAAAAATTTTGTTGGGTAATATTTGGAGAATTCACTTTGACACACGCCTTGTGGTGATCATATCATGTTTTCAAAAGTTGTATAAATTATTATATAGTTGTGGCCCTGCTTTATGTACTTGACTTGAAATTCATCTGCCTGTAAATTACACATTTTATGTATAAATATATATATATATATATATATATATATTATTATTAGTGTGGTAAGTGTTAGTGTTTGTTACGTGATATGCAAGTCTATCATGCATATTTAATAATTGACTTTCTGCTGGCTTGTTTTGAGTTACCGGTGTTAGTATTGTTAAACAGCGCCTAACATTCTCATGTTTGTCACCGTAGCCTCCTATTGAGGAAGACGATGGAGCGTTAGAGGGACCTTCACCTCCTCTTTCAGCCGGCTCATTTGTTCAAGAGCTGTTTCAAGCTCAGTACAGGTAATAAACATCTATCTGTCTATATAAATGTCTGTCTGTCTATCTGTCAGCTGTATTTAAAGGGGTCATATGATGCGATTTCAATTTTTCCTTTCTCTTTGGAGTGTTACAAGCTCTTGGTGCATAAAGAAGATCTGTAAAG
>NW_015656004.1:152648-158912 GCF_001515625.1 Sinocyclocheilus rhinocerous | reverse complement strand
GAGCGAGAGAGAGAGAGAGCGCGAGAGAGCACATACCAGCTTCATCACTGTGTCTGTCACACGACTCTGTTGCCCTTTCGGCTTGAGCTGATGGTAAAACTAACGACATTATCGACATTATTATTATGGTAAGGGGCGTTACATTTCAGACAAGTGCTTGCGGTTTTCGGCCAATCACAATGCACTGGGTTAGCTGGCCAATCAGAGCAGACTGCGCTTGTCAAAGGAGGGGGCTTTGTTGAAAACGACGTGTTTGAGAGAGGCGGGGCATAGAGGACCTACAATAATGTACAGTATTTGAAAAATAATGTGTTTTTTGAACATTAAAGCATGTCAACATATTCTGTTACACCAAATACACAAAATAATGATCTTTAAAATAGCATCATATGACCCCTTTAAATGTTTGTCTTAGTTGAAATGGCTCACTGTGTCCTCTGTTGATTCCAGATCCTCGCTTACCTGTCCGCACTGTCAGAAACAGAGCAACACTTTTGATCCTTTTCTTTGCATCTCCCTCCCAATACCATTACCTCATACACGGTAAGTACTGATGTCAGAGAGACCGCCATTTAATTCCTTTCGGTGTGTTTTGATGGCAGCATCATGCTTCATCTGTAGGTTTAGACGTGAAGGCAGATTGATCAACCGTCATGTCTTTATTAATGGCGTGACTGATCAACAGGGGTAGGATGAATATTAAGAAATATGCTCAGACACCTGTTTAGATGAAGCGTTCGATTTCATGACTGTTGGAATGATGTTGTTAATTTAGTCTGTTATGGACTTTCACTTTACATTTCATAGAAAACTAATGGCTTCATTTAATTCTTAACTGAACTTTGGGCTGGATCTGTAACACAGCCCGCCACATATTGTCACCAATCATGAAACATGTTGTCGCTCTGTAGTAACTATATAGATACACTACCGATCGAAAGTTTGGGTTACAATGTAATTGAATGTAGTGTCTTATGCTCATTTTTATATATTATTTATAAATATTCATATATTATTTAAAAATACAGTAAAAACAATATTACATGTTAGCACAGCTTTACATGGTGATTTCAAAGCTGAATTTTCAGCATCATTACTCCAGTCTTCAGTGTCACATGATCCTTCAGAAATCATGCTAGTATGCTGATTTGCTGCTCAAAACAGTCGGTGTTAAAACAGTTGTGCTGCTTAATATTTTTGTGGAAACTGTAATACATTTTCCCCCTGTAATCTTTGATGTAAAGAAAGTTCAAAATTACAGTATTTATATAAAATAGAAATCTTTTGCAACATTATAGGCTAAATGTTTTTACTGTTACTTTTGATCAATCTAATGCATCCTTGCTGGATAAAAGTATTAATTTCTTTAAAAAAAGAAATACTTTACTGATCCCAAACTTTTGAACAGTAGGGTATTTATTCTTTGATTATGATTTTTTTTTTGAGAATTCTGAATTAAATACAGTTATATTGAGAGCATCAATATCATGTTGATTAACTTAGAAAATAATTTATGAACAAAGGTGTAAAAAAAAAAAGGTAATGTACAGTAATACCCTTACAGTAGACGTACAACATACGGTGAACACAAAACACAAAAACAGCAATAGAACAGCAATGATAATAACAGCAATGAAAATAAACAGTGATGACCATCTGACAATAATAGTAGTAGTATTCAAGTAGTACTAGCATGCATAATAATAATAATAATAATACTAAAGATGGTGATGCTAATAATACCTTGTGATGACGGCAACAGTAATATCAATAATAATAAAAGTAATGATAATAATAATAATAATGTAATAACAATCGTAATAATAATAATGTAATAATGACACATACCCAACACATACCACACCTATTCTAGCTTCTGTGTCAAGGTTTTTTTTTTGTTTTTGTTTTCCTTTCCAATTCACGGTAAGATTACTATATGTATATGTATGTATGCCTAAGCTGATGTGGTGCATTAAAAGAAGCGTGTGGTGCATTAAAATCAGGATGCGGTGCATTAAAAACATGTGTGGTATATGTTGGGTGCAGATTTGATTTAGTTATATTTATATATTTTAGGTATATATATTTAGTGTTATGATCTTCATTAAACCATTACCGTCCTTATATAAAATATCATCCCATCAACATCATCTTATTACTGCTCAATGTTTCTATGATATTAATAATGATAATAATAATATTGAAAACAATATTGAATACACATAGTATTATTAAAGGAATTATTCATTTGAGGCAGGACTACTTTTCTAGGGGGATAGAAAAGTTACTGTTATTATTCATGTGGATATTTCTGTCATGTTTATTTCATGTAAAATAATTGTTTTATATATACACTTAAGTTGTACAATATCTGAATGAAGATGAAGATGAAAATAAAACGAGGTTTATTAAATAAATCCACAGATAGCTCAACTACAAGACAGCTGTGTACAACACAGGCAATACCAGACAAATGAAAGGTCAAACAGCAGCAACTTAAATACAACACAAATAAGGGCAATAACGATGAACACCTGAGTAGATTAAATTAATTACCATGACAGCTAAAGAGTGGCTGAACAAAGGAAGACATGTGACTGAAGAAAACCAATGACAAGTCCCCTCCTGGAAGGCGCGACCTCGTGCCGTAAATGAAGAGGTAAGGGAGGGATGGTGGGGGCTTTGGAGGAGGGCGAGGAGCTGGAGAAGAGGAGCAGGCAGAGGGCTGTTGATAACAGGCAGGCAGACAGGCAGAGACTCCATGGAGGCACAGATGGTGGGAGCAACCATGGGGTCAATGATGGGAGGAGTGGCCAGGTGTTGCAGACCCAGAGCGCAGCAAGGATGACAGCCCACGGCGGAGTCGATGGAGGGAGGAGCCAAAGTGTTCGTGTGGCCGACGACATCCGCGGGACGACTGAAGGAGACAGAGCCGATGTCAGGGGATCCCAGGGCAACGATGGAGAGCTGATGGAACCAAGCAACACCACTGGCACTGAAGACCTAGGTGTAGCCGCGAATAACGATGAACACCTGAGTAGATTAAATTAATTACCATGACAGCTAAAGAGTGGCTGAACAAAGGAAGACATGTGACTGAAGAAAACCAATGACAAGTCCCCTCCTGGAAGGCGCGACCTCGTGCCGTAAATGAAGAGGTAAGGGAGGGATGGTGGGGGCTTTGGAGGAGGGCGAGGAGCTGGAGAAGAGGAGCAGGCAGAGGGCTGTTGATAACAGGCAGGCAGACAGGCAGAGACTCCATGGAGGCACAGATGGTGGGAGCAACCATGGAGGCGATGATGGGAGGAGTGGCCATAGGTATTTTTTAACCATGGGGTACACATTCTATTATTAAAGGATGGACATGATGGAGATTACTGAACAACAAAACTGGACATCAGACCCAGAGCGCAGCAAGGATGACAGCCCACGGTGGAGTCGATGGAGGGAGGAGCCAAGGTGTTCGTGTGGCCGACGACGTCCGCGGGACGACTGAAGGAGACAGAGCCGATGTCAGGGGATCCCAGGGCAACGACGGAGAGCTGATGGAACCAAGCGACACCACTGGCACTGAAGACCTAGGTGTAGCCGCAGCGACGAGCGTCCGGGGTGGAGCCTGAGTGCCCGAGGACTGAGGCGGAGCCGGGGGGAAGGAGGAGCCCACTGAAGCCGTAGGGGTGGAGATACGGAGCGCAGCGAAGGGCTCGCAAGTCCGTGGCGCAGGCAGAGTGACGACTGACCAAGGGAACCCGGTGGAATGCTGTCTAGAACCAGCGACGATGAAGAAAGTGTAGCGATATCAGGGTGGGGTAGGGTGGGAAGCAGTATTTCCGTGTCCCAGTTAATGAGCCAGTCCTCCCCAGAATCAATGTCCACCATATTTCCCACAGGGACAGCTGTTGCCGGCTCACACCCCTGGTCAGACTCACATAGGGGCTTCGGCTCAAGGGCATTAGTGGGCGCTGCCATCACAGGCTCCGTTCTCGCAGCGGGCGGAAGCTCCCCGTCTGCGGGGGGCTCTAGCGTTGTCGTCTCCATAGTGAGAGGTGTTGGTGGGCTGTGCTCTGGGTCTGGCTGTGCGATGTCTGTGCGGTGTGGCTGGACGAGGTTGCTATCATCCTCTGCTCCGCCCACTGTGAACGTGGACCCGTATGTCCACAGTGCGAAGTTGATGTAAGCCTCCAGGGTCCAGCAGAGAGCACCGCGGGGCATGACGAAGCGGAGATCTTCGTCCAGTCCACACCAAAATCCCTCCATTAGACAGACTTTGTCACAGGTGGCAAGATGGCAGATGTCGAGGAACTCCTCCACGTAAAGCTCCAAGTCTCTGCCTTGCTCGAACACAAACACTGTTCCTCTTTCCAGTAACTTATTACCCCTCGTCTGGGCAACATTAATGGAAGCAATGTCCATAGTTCTTCTCATCTTTAGGGTCTGGTATTCTGTCACGATTAGTCCAAAGGATGAAGACGATGATGAAAATAAAACGAGGTTTATTAAATAAATCCACAGATAGCTCAACTGCAAGACAACACAGGCAATACCAGACAAATGAAAGGTCAAACAGCAGCAACTTAAATACAACACAAATAAGGGCAATAACGATGAACACCTGAGTAGATTCAATTAATTACCATGACAGCTAAAGAGTGGCTGGAAAACTGAACAAAGGAAGACATGTGACTGAAGAAAACCAATGACAAGTCCATGAAAACAAAACTAATAGTTAATAGCTAACCGTGACAATATCATCCTAAAGCTACATGTTTTACCAAGTAAAAGTGGATATGATATGATATATGAAAGATTGCATTTAACTTTGCACAGACAGGGTTAAGAAGTGAAATACCTCTCATTGTCTAATGCTGCTTATAGTATTTATGAATATTTTGAATTAACTTTTATTTTTGTTTTCATTTTAATTTGTATTTTTTTGTGCTTTGCTCTCATAATTTGTATTATTTTTTGTATATTTCTATTAAAATATTTTTAATATATTTTTAATTCAGTTTTAGTAATTTTAGTGCTTCACCTTGAACTTATTAAAGTCGTTTTTAGTTTGCATAGAATATTTTTGTTTTATTTCAGCTTTATTTCAGTTACCCAAACGATTTGTAGTCTTCGTTTTAGTTAGCAAAAACAACACTAACACTTGCCCCGTATCTTCTCATTGTAAGTGTATTACTAAACAGTACAGCCATTTTCCTTTGTTTTTACAAGCTTATGGACAAATTAAACAAATTTTCTGTGGAAACTAACAGCATGCCATGAATATCTATATACTTTTACTCACAATATTTCTTCATAAAAATATAAAGGTTCCGAAGTTGCTATACTTTCTCCTTGTTTTAGGTGCTAAAATATATACTTTTCCCTTCAAATAATCATCCTCTTCTGCTTCTCTCCGGAGGTGCTCTGATGATATTTTTAAGAGACCAGTGTAGTGGTTGATCAAGGAGAGCACTTGGTTTAATCCAAAGGCATTTTTAAGCTGCTGAATTCATTAGTACACATTAATGATTAAAGAAGCCGTAGTATTAGAAGACAGACAGTGATTTACAGCACACCTGCCCCTCATAGTACCGCAGAGATGATGAACCAGCGAATAATAGTCCCTGGGAGAGTAGAATAGCTGGGCAGGTTTCACTTACACATCATTATTGAGTAAAACCCTGCTGGTTCCTTCATATCATCCCTAATCCAAGAGGTTCTTCATCATAAGGAAGAATCGGGGGATATTTTGACCCCTCCGCCCGCTGTGGCTTACCGCACTGTCGGCATCTCTCTGCTCTGAAAAACATTAGTGCAGAGAAAGACTAGATTTTGGAGCTTATGCTCTGTAGGGGTGGGGGAAAAAATCGATACAGCATAGTATCGCGATATTTTCCGCGGCAATACTGT
The DNA here is from genome assembly GCF_001515625.1 of Sinocyclocheilus rhinocerous. Taxonomy (NCBI): domain Eukaryota; kingdom Metazoa; phylum Chordata; class Actinopteri; order Cypriniformes; family Cyprinidae; genus Sinocyclocheilus; species Sinocyclocheilus rhinocerous. The sequence continues at coordinate 153,011 of NW_015656004.1, read as the reverse complement.
ATTGATACACGGACGCCAAGTATCGATCTTTTATTATACTATTTTGTAGTAACAAAAATCAGTTTCTTTACAGTCCACTAGATGGTGGTGTTAAGTTTTTTGCTAAAATCCTTTAATTTTAGCAAAAAATTAAGCCGCTGAAATTAAGCCGGCAAGCCGTTGATTATCCCGCTTATTATATGGTCATTTGCCAGCATTGACAACTTAAAGCTGTTTATGATGTTAGCAGCGCAATATTTAACCGGAAGGGTAAAAATGGTGGTTATTTTCGTCAGTTACGGCTCGTTAGCTCTAGCTTTCTGCCCACTTCAAATCAGATACAGAGATGAAATAGTGCGGTAAGACCACATTTATTTGAATGAA
>NW_015656004.1:151797-152544 GCF_001515625.1 Sinocyclocheilus rhinocerous | reverse complement strand
TAAGCATTATAATTAGTAACTTACGATGTTTCTATTAATTTGTTATGTTAAATACAAATTCAGTCATATTAAAAACATTAGGCTGCTTTTAGCCTTACGCTGGAGATGGTTCACTTTCCGGCAATGAAACTAAGTAAATAAGTAATTAAATAAATTAGCATGATAATGTCCTGTATCGGCGATCTCACAGGCTAATGATAGGACGATATGAAAATCCTCTCACTGTGTTTATGTGCGATGTGTGTGTGTGTGTGTGTGTGTGCATCAATTAAAGCAGCACATTAATATAGAACGGTGATTAAACTGGCTTGGAACTACATGGAATGAATGAAAGTAAAATACTAAGAGCACAGCAGTGCATAGTATACCTGTTGTGGCACATTGTTTACTTTAAGAGTACATGTTATGTTTCATTTAAATGTAACATTTAATTTAAATATAACATTTTTATTTTAATGTAAGACTATGTTTTATTTATTTTAAATTTAACAGTCATTTACTTTCAAATGCCCCAATTGCTGAAGGTTCTGCACAAATTTTTTTGTACAAGTTCAAGTTGCATTGTTCAAAATACCTGTAGTAGCACAGCAGTGCATACTTGTTTACATTTAATTAAGGTTGACTAGACTAGACTGTAATACATAGAGTTGAGTTTGCCAGGTGCATACAACATTTATGACAGGTTTTCATGAAAGTGTTGGTCAGTTTGTCTGCTTGACAATCCCATTTTGCACTGCAACAATAAAA
>NW_015656004.1:132035-140302 GCF_001515625.1 Sinocyclocheilus rhinocerous | reverse complement strand
TAACATTTTTATTTTAATGTAAGACTGTTTTATTTATTTTAAATTTAACAGTCATTTACTTTCAAATGCCCCAATTGCTGAAGGGTTGTGAACTTTTTTGTACAAGTTCAAGTTGCATTGTTCAAAATACCTGTAGTAGCACAGCAGTGCATACCTGTTTACATTTAATTAAGGTGGACTAGATTAGACTGTAATACAAATAGTTGAGTTTGCCAGGTGCATACAACATTTATGACAGGTTTTCATGAAAGTGTTGGTCAGTTTGTCTGCTTGACAATCCCATTTTGCACTGCAACAATAAAATTGAAGTGAGATAAACAAACTGAGAAATATTTTTTTTTTAGTTAAAACAGATGTTGCCAAAGTTTTCGTTTGGGGACATAATTTGAAGTTGGAAAAAGGTAATAAACTGCAATATATCGCAGAATATATTTAAAACCGCAATAATATTTTATCGTGACACAAATATCGTGATAATATCGTATCGTGGGGCCTCTGGTGATTCCCACCCCTAATGCTCTGCCAGCATGAAGAATGACTGATCCGAGGAAGAGGAAATTTCGTCTGGAAGTTCAGCGATGTGCGACTTAAGCGATAGTTGCCCTGGTCGTCACAGTCTGTGGGAGTAGATTTCATTTGCCCTCTCCTTAATTCTGTTTATCCATGCTTAGCAAGTGCTGTTATTTCTGTGTATTATTTCATAGGCCATTTATTCCCTACGCTTCCCTGATATGCCACTTCACGTGGGCAGATATTGATGAAGAGTTGTTGATTTAGTCGGCTTCACCTTCTGGGGCCACTGCACACAGCTTTTGCTCTTTAGAGATGAGTTTGCTTCCTAATGCGTTAAGAGAGGTGATCAAGCATCATTAGAGCAATTCTAAATGCTTTCAGTCCTTACAGGCTGCTGAATGCTGTAAAAGGATCTTAAGTAGTGTGTTACGTTGTATCAGCTTGTATTTTAAATTAATGTTTTTTGGAATGTTTATTTATTTATTTTATCCACACCCGAATTATAGATGTTTTTTTGCACATGAATATAGTTGCATTAGCATTAGTCTTTAAAGGAATAGTTCAACCAAAAATTAAAATTGGCATAATTTACTCACCCTCATGTCATTACAAACCCATAAGACTTTCATATATCTGTGGAACACAAATTAAGATTTAATTGAGTTTTTATTTAAATTAAGTTTTTATTGAAACCTGAGATTTCTGTCCCTCCATTGAATGTCTATTCTACCAAAATGTTCAAGCCTCAAAGAGTTCATAAAGACATTGTAAAATAAATTCATATGAATTAAGTGGTTTAATCCAAGTTTTCTGAAAAGACACAACCACTTTATACAATAAAAATATTTAATTTAGGCATTTATTCACATATAAACAGGGTTTGAAATGAACTTTTTCACTCACCAGCCAATTTGGCAACAACATGTTAAAAGTTACTGGCCATTCATAACTTCTACTAACCAAAAAAATAAACAGAAATAAACCTACAGCTTGAGGTGCAACAAAGCAACCATTGCAAATCATTTGTACTTTATGTTAGTACGTCATTAATTGAACGAACACATTCAGTGTAAACAGCATCATTGATTATAATGGGTTCTATAATATTATATTTTGTCGCGCCGCTCGTGTCCAGTGTAGACACGGTGTGAGTCTTCAGCCGTTTTTTAGACTTTCCATTATTGCGTCAGTTCAAAGGAAACCAGTGCGCCGTTATTTGTTGCGTTGTGATGGGTATGTTGAAGTAAGCTAGATATTCGCAGATGCTGCACAATTAGGCTGTATTTAGTATATCATGATGCCTCTCCAGTTCAGTATTTATGCCAAATCTGTGCAGGTTTGAACTTGATTAAACTGTCCGATACATATGGATTACTTCTGCGATGTTGTTACAAACCCTTTTAAATCTAGGGGAAAATAAGGGATGCAACATCAAAATACGGGACGTGTACTGGAAAACGATCACACGCAAAACATTCTGAATTCGGCAAAGTGTCTGTTTATTACAGTGACAAAACGGGACAAAAGTTAACCCCGGATATTATTTACATAAATTTACAAATTTATGAAAATCTGCAATAGCAGCCACTTTAGCTTCTACAGGCTTTACCTGGCCTTCTCCCACTTCTTTTCCTAGGTAGGTTACACTTGCCTTACCAAAGACACATTTAGATAAATTGAGAGTTAACTAAGCTTTCTCTAAACGTTCGAATACTGTACAAAGGAGTTTCAGATGTTCTGTCCACTCGGTTGAATACAGTACAAGATCATCCAAGTAAGCATTACAATTAGGAACTCCAGCCAACACAGTTTGGATTAATCTTTGAAAGGTGGCAGGTGCATTTCGTAACCCGAACGCCATCACGTGATATTGCATAAAACAGTCCGGCGTTCCAAAAGCAGAGATGTCAGAGGCGCAAGAAGTAAAGAGGGACCTGCCAATACCCTTTCAATAATCCAACTTGCTGACAAACTTGGCGGATCCTAAATTGTCAATGCAGTCTTCCATTCTGGGTAATTGATAACAGTCTGGTACGGTGACTGCATTTACACGGCGGTAGTCGGTGCAAAAATGAAACGAACCGTCTGGCTTGTGCACCAAAAGGCAGGGAGAACTCCAAGGGCTACTACTATGTTTAGCCAACCCATTCTTCAGCAAATATTCAGTTTCTTGCTTCATAATGGTTCTCTTAACAGCATTAACCCGGTATGCATGTTGCTTAATAGGGGATGCACCATCAACATTAATATCGTGTTGCAACACAGTAGTTTGCGACGGAACATCTCCAAATAAAGAAGGAAAACCAGTAATAACTCCCCCCACCTACAATCCCTGCCGGTACGAGACTCGAACCCGCAACCTTTGGGTAACGAGTCCGACTCTCTAACCATTAGGCCACGACTTCCCCCATGAGAATGAGAGAGATGTGTCGGCAAATTTTTTAAAATTTCTGAATTTTCCAACTTGGCACACTGTTGAAAAGTATTTCGCAGGATTATGTCATCATCTGCACTAACCTCATCCTCCAGGTTTGATTGTACTTCACAGGTCAGAGCCACAGAAGATTCCAAGGGCCCTATGGTCATTTCAGTAGATCTGTTCCGTGAATTATCTCTGGTGTAAGTCTTAAGCATATTGATATGACAGACGCGCGACTGGCGTTTTTGGTCAGGAGTTCGGATAACATAATCAGTCTCGCTAATTTTCTTCAACACAACGTACGGTCCTGAGAACCGTGCTGATAAGGCAGAACCCTGAATAGGCAACAACACTAATACCTCATCCCCAGGTTGAAAAGAACGAGGAACAGCCTTGACATCATAGCCTTTCTTCATTTGAGACTGAGCAGTTGCTAAAGATTTCTGTGCAAAACTGCAAGTAAAATGCAATCGTTCACGAAAACGACTAACATAATCCAGAATATGCATCTCTGAATTCGAATCAACTTCCAGCATTTTCTCTTTGAGAACTTTTAGTGGTCCTCTCACAGTGTGTCCAAACACTAACTGAGCTGGACTGAATCCCAAGGATTCTTGCACAGTTTCTCGAATTGCGAACAACACTAGAGGAACACCCTCATCCCAGCCATTTCCAGTTTCCATACAATATTTTCTCAACATCGATTTTAATGTTTGATGGAATCTTTCAATAGCTCCTTGGCTTTGAGGATGGTAAGCACTAGACACTCGGTGTTCTATAGACAGTGATTTTAAAACTTGTGCAAAAAGTCGTGAAAATTTGTTCCCTGGTCAGTCTGTATTACTTTAGGGCAGTGGTCGCCAACCCTTCAATAGGTAGATCTTGTCTTTCATAAAGGCCGAGGTCAGGGATCTTGGGCCTAAAAAGGTTGGTGACCACTGCTTTAGGGAGACCAAACGTGGAAAAAAAATGCAAGTAATGTTTTTACAATCACTGGAGCAGTAATTTTTCTCAAGGGCACCGCCTTGGGAAATCGAGTAACTCTACACATGATCTTACACAAAAATTGATTACCACACTTCGTCTTGGGTAATGGTCCAACACAGTCTACAAGCACCTGTTCAAACGCTTCACCCACTACAGGGATAGGTGAAAGAGGAGCAGGTGGAATCAGCTGATTTGGTTTTCCCGTTAACTGACAAATGTGGCAAATTCGACAAAATCTAGCAACATCTCGCTTTAATCCTGGCCAAAAAAAATGTCTGAGAATGTGGTTATATGTCTTCGTCACTCCCAGATGACCAGACAGTGCATGTTCATGCGCCAAAGATAGGACATGTCGACGATACTCACTAGGAACAACAATTTGGTAGACTGCGCTCCAATCCAAGTCTGCATCAACCACAGGACTCCACTTGCGCATCAACATTCCACCCTCTAAAAAATATGCAATGTTTCTATTTTCAACAGCATCAGGGCTAACAACGTTTGAGAAACATTTTCTTAAAGTTTGATCTTGTTTTTGTGCTGCAATAATTTTGTCACGAGTTATAGGCAGCCTTAGGTTAACACTACCAAGCGCCTTTTCTGAGCGCTTTAAATTAGACTCGTGTTTCTGGACCAACTCTAAATTAGTCTTTGTCATACCTTCACCAACCAGATTCTGCACTATGAAAGTATCTGTCAAATCAACATCATCCACAATTTCTCGTGACTGTGCGCGTGTGACTACGCACGCAGGAAACACATCTGGATAAACTCTAGATAACTCATCAGAGGCTAGACTCATTTTCGGCGTATCAGTTACCTCCAACATGGGCATGACTCTACCCCCAGCTAGGTCATTCCCCAAAATGAAAGTTACTCCCTTAACCGGGAGCGAAGGACGTACACCGACCTTCACGTAACCTGTAACGAGCGCACACTTCATGTACACGCGATGTAGAGGAACTTTAACCACTCCCATCTCAATGCCCCTGACAAAGACACTTAAGCCACAATACGAGTCAGATGACAATGATAAAACATCCGCCAAAACAAAAGATTGATTTGCTCCGGTGTCCCTTAATATCTGTACTTCTTTTTGTTCATTCCCATCATCAGATAAAGAAATTAACCCCTTCATCACGAAAGGCTTGTAACTAACATTAGGAGCATCCTCCTTCCCTTTGAAAATAAAACGCTCTTCATGACGCGTAGCATTCAATAAGCCAACACTTTTAGGCTGCTGTGTCTGTTTATGTTTTAAAGCATTACAGTCCGCAATTAAATGGCCCGGCTTATGACAATAAAAGCACTCCCGAACGTCTTTGGATGAAGGGACAACTTTCAATCGAGAAGACTGATCAGACATAGGAGGAGGCCGAACTGCGCTCTTATCTGTGCGTGAAGAAAGTACCGTCTTATGTGTAAGGACAAATTCGTCTGCTAAAACAGTGGCGTGTGACAGCGATGATACCTTTTGCTCATTCAAATAAATCACAACACGTTCTGGCAGACAACCTTTAAAATCTTCAAGCAGAATTAATTCTCTCAACGACGCAAATTCATCAATTTTACTTGTATTACACCATTTGTCCAGCAAAGGACTTTTCTCTCTGGCGAACTCTACAAAAGTAGAACTAGAATGTTTTTTATGGTTTCGAAACCTCTGCCTATAGGCTTCAGGAACCAATTCATAAGCACGGAGAATTGGCTAGCTTTACGGTGTCATATTTTAAACTCTCTTCCAAAGGTAGAGTCGAGAAAACCTCTTGTGCCTTACCTACCAATTTGCACTGAAGTAAAATTGTCCATACTTCTTTTGGCCAACAAAGCGAAGTCGCGATACGTTCAAAGGCATTAAAATAGGAATCAACCTCTGTTTCCCTAAAATGAGGTACTAACGTAATATATTTACCAACATCAAACGTGCCCGCTACTGAATTTGAATCCACCAGTGAAGAGTCAGTCGCAACTCGAGAGGGAACTGGCCTAACCGGAGAAGGAACTGGCATAACTTGAGAAGGAACTGGCATAACTTGAGAAGGAACTGATTGCGTGGCTGTACTACCAACAATTTTCATGGCTTCTAACTCCATCTGTCGCATCTTAATTCGTTTCTCAGCCTCAATCTCAAGTGTGCGTATCTTAAGGCGCAAATCCAATTCAGCATGTCGAGTATCAGCTTTTTCCTGAGCTTCCATCTGTAAACGAGCTATCCGAACCTTTAATCTCGCATCCTCCTTAGACCCAGAGAAAACCGGTGAAAACGGATCAAACCGCGGCAGGACTGTATTAACCTCACCCTCCACTCCAGTTTCAGATAACAGCCCGCTTCGTGCATTATCCCTATCAGTTGCAACAGGGCTAGAAACACCTTCCGCACCAACTAACTCCGTCTCTGAATCCGACACCAGAACTTTTAATTCAAGCAGATGATTCCACACAACATTTTTAATCTCCTTCTTAAGCGATTGTCTCGCTATAGGAATTTGAAAATGACTCGCAATGGCTAATAAAATCATCCTTTCTACATATATCAAGGAACTCTGCAGTCGGGTTATCAATAAAGTTTTGCAAACTAAACGAAGTCATGATTATTATTACTCCTATCCAACAAGCAACAATCCACGATTTAAACCTTACTCCAACATACAAACGCTCCGTAACCTGTACCATCACTTAGTTTCCAGTACATGAACAGTGTTTACTTGCTCGGGACAAACTGTTATAAATCCCGGATGAGCCCCCATTAATGTTACAAACCCTTTTAAATCTAGGGGAAAATAAGGGATGCAACATCAAAACACGGGACGTGTACTGGAAAACGATCACACGCAAAACATTCTGAATTCGGCAAAGTGTCTGTTTATTACAGTGACAAAACGGGACAAAAGTTAACCCCGGATATTATTTACATAAATTTACAAATTATATACACTTTGTAACCAAGCAAAAAGATTCACAAAAATAAACGGGGAAAAGAGAGAAGAACGAGACCGTGCCAAATCAAAAAAATAAACAAACCATAACTAATCTTACTAAGAACAAAAACAAAACTTATAATCTAACTCAACCATCAATATTCACAAACAGACCCCTAAATAGAAAAAAAAATCTTCAGCGTCCAGGACGCCCTAGATAAACTACTCTTACTACCAACCAATTAAATACAATCAGGTGGCACGTGTCACTAACCTAGTGTTCTATACACAATTGAAAACTCAGTGTGGCACATGTATATCACGTGATATCTTACCTGTTCTTTTTCTCTTTCCCCGTTTAGTAACATTGGTTTAACAACCATGTAACAGAAACGGTGAAAACCTCAAAGAGAAGAAAGATCGAATGGGCCATTGTTCACTAAGTTATCAAAGAACACAGACTTTACCACAAACAGTATCCAAACATCAAGATGGTACAGGACAAACAAACAAACAAGCACGCAAGTGCCATCACAACAAAACGAGTGCTCTAGCGTGCAAGAGAACTCCCGCTTCTCGCACAGGTGCAGTCTTTATAATCAAATAGCGCGCCCTCATTGGTGAAGCCGCGCGTTGTCGTCACTAAGCATCTTGATGATTGACAGAGAATTAGACCACTCAGGTACCCGCGTCTCCCTGCTGAAAACGAAAGTAAAGATAAAGAGAAAAAAGAAGGGGAGGGAAAAACAAACACCGTACCCAAAACACATCATAATTCTAACATGGGACGTAACAGATGTCTTTATAAACTTTTTGAACTATCACAGTTATGGTGGAATGAACTTTCTGTGGAGGGACAGAAATCTATTAGTCTTCATTAAAATGTCCTCATTTGTGTGTTTGATGTTGAACGAAAGTGTTTGGATGACATGAGGATGAGTAAATGATGACCGAATTTTTATTTCATGGTGACGGACCCTTTGAGTTTACAGTCAGGTGGTGATGTGAACTAATGGTTAAAAATCTGTTGGCTTGCATGGGGTGATACATAAACTTTCATTATTGTGCTGTTGGTTGCTCCAGGGCGACTGTCTCTCTGAAGTTGCTTTGGATTAATTTGTTGCATCACTTGCCATCCTTCAGGCCTCTGTATGTGACCGTGGTTTATCAAGGCAAGTACTCTCACTGCATGAGGATCGGTGTGGCCGTACCGCTCAACAGCACTGTGTCCAGACTGAGAGAGGCCGTGTCACGTGAGACCAAGATCCCACCAGACCAGGTGCAGTTTCCACAGGGTTTTTTTGCACAGTACTGAGATGTTTTTTTTTTTCATCAAATTCCAATCTTGGTATAAAGACCTTTACTGTTTCCCTGAATACAATATTGATTCTCCATTAATATTGAGGTGTGGACACTGATGGAGGGTTGAT
>NW_015656004.1:117951-131660 GCF_001515625.1 Sinocyclocheilus rhinocerous | reverse complement strand
TTTCCACAGTTTTTTTTTTTTTTTTGCCAAAATACTGATGTTATTTTGCATCGAATTCCGGTCTTGGAGTAAAGATCTTTACTGTTTCCCTGAATACAATATTCTTCATTAATACTGAGGTGTGGACACTGATGGAGGGTTGATTGCCGTTTGTATGTTCGTCTTCCCACATAACGTCATCAACCAAAGCCGTTTCCTGTTTGTTTGCCTTGTTTTACTGAGATGTTGGGTGTAAACCACTTCTGACCATCCGTCTCTCTTATGTCTGTGCAGTTTGTCCTGACTGAAATGTATTACGACGGTTTCCACCGCTCCTTTTGTGACGATGACGACGATCTTGATATCATTCAAGAAAGTGACTCAATCTTTGCTTTTGAAACTCCTGAGACTTTTAGATTAGAAAACATTCGCTCTAAAAGAGGTACTCTTTCATGCATTGCACTTTGGTTATAGCTCAAAGTATACATCAGTTTTGATGCGAACGCTTAGCGTACAGCAAAACACGCTTGCTTTCATAGTACTCTCCATTTGATAGCATATGCAAACACAGGTGGTTAACTCGTGCGCTAGAAAGTTTTAGTTTTGTCCAGTGTTGGTCTGCGCCATTTCTCTCCAGAATTTGACCAATAAAAATGTCTTTGTACTTGTTTAAACAAGAGTTGCAGGTATCTCTTTACTTGCTCATCTAGGTGGGCATCTATTCTTGTCACCATCTCCAGTAGTCAGTTGTTTCTTTTTCAACTGTGAAACAATGGGCCGGGCCAGTGTTGCCCCCTTTTGGACCAACAAATTAATGGAAAAAAAAAACTCAAGGCACATGTGCAAGCTGAGCGTACAGAGTATGTGTGGTTAGAAAAGTCGAGCTGTGCTGATGACAGTATTTACACAACTGTATGCAAACCCTAGCATACACGTAAAAACCGAAGTATACTTTGGGCTTAAGAAAAACTGAATGTGTATCAAATAATCCTAATTATAAGCAGTGTTGGGCAGTAACGCATTACTTAGTAATGCGTTACTGTAATTTGATTACTTTTTTAGTAACGGAGTAATTTAACGCGTTATAATTTTCAAAATAGTAATTAGAGTATAGTTACAAGCCGAGGTCTCTATACGTTACTAGTTTCTATTTAGGCTATAGCACGTGTTTGCAGCGTTGAGCAATGCAGTGCTGAAATTTGCGTGCTCATGAATCCTCTCATTATAACACACGAATTGTAGACATTATGAAAGATTCATTATGCATATACTGTATTTATTGTGTTATAACAGAGATTTGTGAGATTGCGATGAACTGAGATGTCTTTTAGAGATTATAAATGCAGCGCTCTTTGCTGGCATTCTGCCATGCCAAACCATGCACGCAGCAGCCACTTGGTTTAGTTAAAAATAACAGTGTTCTGTTAATGTTGATGCTTTAATAACAAATATTTATCGGGAGCGTGTATGCTGGGATTTCATAAATTTCATGGAGAAAAAAGTAACGTAACTAGTAATGTAACTAATTACTAATTACTTTTTAAATAAAGTAATCAGAACAGTAACGTGATTACTTTTAAAAGGAGTAATCAGTAATTTGATTACATTTTCAGAGTAACTTGCCCAACACTGATTATAAGCAATCAGCATTTATTGAAACATGAAAATATCATATTGGAAATTGAGCTAAAGGCAGTGCTTTGTCTTTGAAAACATAGAAACTATATCTAGCTTAGATTAGGATCATCATAAAAGTAGACTGGAGAGTATGAAAGTAATTATCTTGATACTATTTCTAACTTTTTTGTTGTTGTTTTTAGTGATGCAAGTAACATTTTTAACCATTTCCAGGGAGCCTTCTTGCTAATCTGAATCAGAACAATTTGAAATATGGAGCGGAGAGCAGCCGAACGCCATCTTTCATGCAGGGTGCGATGAATCCAGCATCTCCCAACAAAAACACTGGATGTGAGAAAATGATTCTGCTGATCTGTAACAGAGCCTGCACTGGCCATCAAGGACGGAGGTAAAATTATTGTCTTTCCGACATGCTCACACGAGTCGAAGTTCCATTATTTTTTACACAATATCTTACAGTACATGGAGAAAATGTAGTAATCTCATTATACACAATATAATGCACAAACTGGAAAATCAATACAGTACTTTCTGTTTGTTGCAGGTTCGGTCTTCCGTTTGTACTATATCTAGAGCGCTCTGTGACATGGGATGTGTTACAGAAAGAAATTCTGGAGAAAATGCGTCACCTACTAAGGCCAGGGGTTTACATTCAGGTCAGTGAAACCTCTACTTGTTGTTAAATACAGGTCTTGAAATGCAAAGTCAGTACATTTAAATTACTTTTTTTGTTACATAAAACTTGCACTTCTGATAAAGTCGATTGGTGATTTTAGGTTGGACCCTTTAGTCTGCGTGTGGTCGGAGTAGTTGGAATCACATATCTGTTGCCACAGGAGGAACAGCCACTATGTCACCCCACTGTGGAAAGGTTTGTAATGCATAACCATGTGTTCAGAGCATATTGTGTGAACTTAAATTTCAGGTGTGACATGTATGTTGTTCTACTGTTCTTCCACAGACAGTTCTTCCACAGGCAAGCAAATAGTCAATACTTTTATTACAACAGCATTTTTAATTACACAAACCAAAGACATTTTATGTTACGCTAGATGAATTAATGATTGTAGTTGAAAAGTTTATTATAACTGCTTTAGTGTGATCATTGAATTTAACACGTGTAATAAAACAAAATACTACAAAGCTTGATTCTTCAATTTGTTATTTTCTTGGCAAACATCATGCCTTTCCTCAATCTTTCCTTTTTAGAGCATATAAATCCTGTGGGCCAGGTGGACCTCCTCATGTTAAGATTGTAGTGGAGTGGGACAAAGAGACCAAGGAATAGTAAGTAAAATGGAGCCATAATTAATAACTTGTCTATAGTGGGTTTTTTTTTCTTGTAGTGGCCCCAAAATAATATTTAGAGAATTAAACCACACTTAAAAATTGCTGAACATCATTGCATTAGATCAGGGTTTCCCAAACTGGGATTTGAAAACCCCTGGGAGTTCGCGAGGGAACTACAGGGAGTTGATGAAAAGTTAATAATTAAATCATTAAATGAAATAATTAAATGAAAATTAAAACAGATACATTTAAAAAAACATACTTATTTAAAAAGATTTAAAAAATATTTTATTTGTTTAACCTTGCATGTCATGTGACTATTAACCATGAACATGCAAGTGTATTGTTAAATTATTGAAATATTATATTTAAATCTCAGGGAGTACTTCAAATAAATATTTTAGGTCAAATGTTAGATGCCACTTGGTTTATTTATTTGTTTGTTTGTCTAATGCATGGAAACTTTATACTGCTGTACACTTCCTGTAGGTAGTTTGTGGTAAGACCAATTCCACAGGGGAATGTATGGCTAAAAATTTCAGAGCAAGAAATTTCAGTGAAGCCAGAAAGGAAGGGTCATTTCAAACATTTTTTGAAGTTCGACACTGTAAGTGTCAAAGGAGTTTCTTGACCAAATGTGTGCATGTATTAAACATTCTCTGGCAGGCTGTTAGAGAAAATATCCTGCAGAGATCAAATAAATATGTCTGTTGAAGTCACAGAGAGGATCACAGACATGCTTGACTGGTCTGGTAAGAGAGATTTGTTTCCAGCGTATGTTCTGATTCCCGCAGTTTGTTTGGACACACTGAGGAAGAGTACATCCCTGATGCTGAGAGTGTGTATCTGCACAGAGAGCAGCACCATCAGCCGCAGGCCTGCACCCTCGCTCAGTGCTTCCAGCTCTACACCAAAGAGGAGCAGGTAAAAGTCTGGTATAATACACGTTCAAGTTTTACCTTCGCAAAGGATCCATTTACCCAAAAATGAAAACTCTGTCATGTAGTCACTATCATGTCTTTCCAAACCTGTTTGACTTACTTTCAAAGGGAGAACTTTCAAAACTAAGCCATACAATGAAAATTTTAAAAAGTCCAAGGCTGTCAAACAAGATTTTTATTGAATAATGACCTTCCTCACACAAGAGGTGATTTATGATGTTTTAATGTCATTTTTGGAGCTTGACAGCCCTCATCCACTTTCTTTGTATGGAAAAGAGCAGCTCAGGCATTCTCCTTCTGTGTTCATGGAAGAAAGTCATACAGGTTTTGAATGACATGAGAGTGAGGAATGAAGACAGACTTTTGATTTGTTACGTGAACTATTCCTTTAAAAGAGCCCCCACGCTCCTTTAATTTCTTTAATTTCCACTTCTCCAGAGCTGCCTTTGTGGGTGTATATGTCAATGTTACTCTATTTCTGCTGTCAGTGCTGTTTTAAAATTGCTAGTTTTTTTGCGAACACATCTTTAACCCTGGAACGGGTCCACATATCGTATAAATATACACTGTGGTTAGCCAGAGCCAGCCTTGGGCAGCCAAGGAAGGGTTTGGAACTGGCTGTGCTTTAAGGAAAATGAAGGAACAGCCAAATTTGTAAATGTAAAACCTCTCTGACTGATTTTGTTTATGTCTGCTTCCTGTATGCCTTCCAGTTGGCCCCAGATGATGCTTGGCGCTGCCCCCATTGCAGGCAACTGCAACAGGGGCGGATCAAACTCAGCCTGTGGACCCTGCCGGATGTTCTCATACTGCACCTCAAGAGGTTTAGACAGGTGCTGTATTGATCAAATCACATTCCCTGCACAAATGGTGCTCTCTGCATGCATATGTGTGATAGGGCCTGTTTACACCTGGTCACTTTGTGCGTTTTCTCTGATCGGATAACTATCCAATCGTGAAAAGACCAGGTGTAAATGCCGTCCAAAATGCTTTCAAGACAGATTTAAATCCGATCGCTCAGACCACTTCAGGAGGTGGTCTGGGACACATTCCAGACGAAACTAGACAAGTGTAAATGCATCTGGTTGCTGAAATCACATATGTAAATTTTACTCCTCCCAAAATGTTAAAATAATAAACGTGTGAGAGCTTTATAGACAATATGACGTGTTACAGTCTGATATACGGCGCTAATACAACATGCATCACCGTGGATGAGTAGCTGAGTATCTCTTCAGCAAGCTGACACGTAAACTGCCGCAAATAAAACTGAAATTAAGTCACAGACGCTCAACACACAATCATCTTCATTAAAAGTAGTTTGACAAACTTATCTTTCCAGTGCTGATGCCACTCTTCTTTTGCGGTCTTTCGTCTAGAAATTATCTGATAATTAATAAATCTATTTATTAATTAATTAATAAATAATGTGTGTTAGCATTCCAGTTCACTATCTTTGGATAAAAGTGCGTAATGTGTGTAAATGCCTTACTAATGTGTGGACCTTGTGTCTTCAAGGAAGGGGACAGGAGGGTAAAGATGCAAAACATGGTGCGATTTCCTTTGATTGGCATGGATATGGCGCCTCATGTGGTGAAGAGAAGCCAGAGCAGCTGGAGCTTACCCTCCCACTGGTCCCCATGGAGGCGACCTTACGGACTTGGCCGTAACCCAGATGACTACCTTTATGACCTCTATGCTGTGTGTAACCATCATGGCAACATGCACGGAGGGCATTACACTGGTAATGCACTAAGAACTTAAGTGCTTGGATTTACGTCAAAATGTCATTTAATTACCTTCTTGACTGGTGGATTTGATATTTCAGTGTCTGTCTTTTAACTCTTAACAGCGTACTGTAAGAACTCCATTGATGGGCAGTGGTATTGCTTTGATGACAGTGAGGTTCAGACTGTAGCTGACGAGGATGTCTGTCAGCAAACTGCATACATTCTGTTCTATCAAAGGAGGACAACTATTCCCTCGTGGTCGGCAAACAGCTCTGTCGCAGGTGACTCTTGTTCCTTATTGAGTTTTGGGTTGACACAGTTTGCGGACTCATTTGTCTTGTTCATTTAGAAGGCTTGTGAAGGTGCTGGCATGTGAACCAAGTGACCCTCTTTTTCCAGCCCGATGAAACTGCTTCATATTAGTATGACACTCTTTGATGAGATTTTTAGTAGAGCCTGATTCCATTTCGGAGATATAGAAAATAAAAGAATTAAAAGAGTTTGATGTACTGTCTAGACATATCTAGCATTGAGTGGCCTCCGGCCCCTTAAATTAGTCATTTAAAATCATCATAATATTGACATTAGTGTCATTACAGAAACAGTTCACCAAACAATGAAAATTTCTCACTTTCTTTCTACACTGAGCAACCAAAAAAAATTTAATTATTGTAAATTACCCTTAGGGTGCTTTTATGATTTTTTTTTATTACAGTACTGCTGTTTTATGGGCCTAATTTTAATTGAATTCCACTCCACCCCAAACCAGTTAAGACACCACCCTGCAGCCAGTTCTAAAGATTTCAGTGACAGTACAGTGTCAATCACAGTACTGATTACCAATGTAACAAACTAACCTAAATCTAAACCTTAGTATAACTTTTGTAGCACATGCTGTTAGGTAGCACTATGGTTTGTGATCACATCCCTCCATGATTTTCTGAACTCATAACCGAATCCATAAAGTCTAAACTTAACTTCACAGGGTATTGTGTGATGTAGTTGACCAATGAAATCAGCTGTTGGGCGTAGTTTGTAGGGGTGTAAATCGGACGGTTCATCTCAAAACGATATGACATCGATTCTCATAGCCAGCAAAACGATACTTGCCAATACCTAAAAAAAATTGCACCATATGATTACGATACGATTCGATTTGTTTGGGGAACAAAAAGTAATGCGTTGTATGGCAGTAACTTCCATAGGACCAACAGCTTTTACATATCAACATCTGTCTTAGTATTCAACAACCCTGATGATCAGCAGTGGTTAGTCTACAAGTCTAAAAGATCAGCATATGAAGAATACTGTATCAAAACAGCCCAATTAATTCTAAGGGTCAGAGAGTGGACAGAAAATTGAATGTTTTTTGTGTGAAAAATGCTCTTTTACAACAATGCAGAACATTGTAAATGAAGATCCTTGTTTTTGGATTTGTGTAACTCTTTTAGGCTCCACCAGCTCATCTTTATGTGAACACTGGGTTAACCGGCTTCCGGGCAGCAGGCCGCCCAGCCTGGCCTCCGGAGCCTCCTCGAGACGCACATCTCTGATCTCTTTGGCAGAGTCAGTGGAGTTTCCCGGTGATCGCAGTGAAGATGATGGTGAGGAGCTTCGTTATGCCTCTAACATGGGTGTTCATCTTTCTGGTGTCTTTAACATGTAAATCTTTAGAAGCTGAGTAGTACTGTATTTTGCCCTCATCTTCCTTGTGTCCTCTTATTCTGTGTATTGTGCAAGTGTTTTACTCTTGCCTTTCTTTATTATGTCTTCTCTCTCTTGTAGCTTTAGCGCTTACTAACACAGGATCTCCCGCCTTGCTCAGTTAAGACAAAACTGCATGCCAATGCTCTTTTCATTCAGTCTGGAATCAGCGGATTCGTTTAAATCTCTCTGTTCTTTTTGTTAAGGAGGATTCTCAACGCGGCCCTTCGTGAGGAGCATCCAGCGGCAGAGCTTGTCCTCCAGATCGTCGGTTACCAGCCCTCTGGCTTTCAGTGAAAACGGGACGAAACCTTCCTGGTCTCTGTCACAGAAACTACAAATGAGATCCAACTCGCCCTCGCGATTCTCTTTGGACTCACGCTCCTCCCCTCCTCTCGAGAGAATAGGTGAAGCTTGTGACGACAAAGTGTCCACGTCTTGCTTCGGCGGCTACAGCAGACATGAGCGTCAGCCCAGCAGTAAGGCCCCACTGGCCATGATGGAGGGTAATGGCAGTGATGACGGCAATGGGAAGCAGATCCTAGACGAGGCATATTGCAGAGCTCCGACACAGTCCGACAGGAAGACCTCTAAAGGTGAGCCTGTTGACAACAACAACCAGATTAATGCTGTGGACCAGAATGCTCTCGGAACGCTCGCCAAAGAGCAGAAGCATAAGAGCTCCGGGTCGGAGAAGAAAGCAGATCAGAAGAGCTCCAGCAAGAAGAGCTCCACCAAAACCAAGGGGGACCAAGAGAAGCCCTCCAAGAAGCGCCAGAGCACCTTTTCTGTCACCAAGTCTCCATCCTCCCAAGTGTCTTCCAGCCCTCAAGTGAAGGGCACCAAAGCCACCAATCTAAAAGAGAAGAGCGATTCTCCCAAGAGTACCAAGGGTACACCTTCAGGAACGCCCTCCAGAAGGAAAGAGTCTTTACAGGCACAGGAGTCTCCAGTGTCTGGAGGCACAAAGGGGAAGCCGTCCCTTACTTCCACACCCCAATCCTCTGCCTCTCCCTCACCCACATCCAAAAAGAGCTCCTCGGTGGCTGAGAGGAACTCTGTGTCTGGCAAGAAGAAGCTGGTGGAGAGAGGCTTCAGCAAGGACTTGGCGCACACCAGTCCCCTGGCAGAGAAGTCTAGAGTCAGTGCCACCCCGCGAACATCCCAATCTAAAACTGCCGAGGCGAGCCGGCCCGAAAGAAGGCCAGTGAAAAGCTCTAGCAGTAGCTCCTCAGTCACCAGCCTGCGCTCCCCAGTCACCAGCCTGCGCTCCCCAAGCGTCTCCTCGAGAGACCTCCGCCGCAGCAGCAAATCCGAGGACAAGGGACTCTCGTTCTTCAAGAGTGCGCTTCGGCAGAAAGAGACTCGGCGGTCGGCCGATCTGGGTAAGACCTCGATTCTTGCCAAGAAGGCTGTCGAGAGGACTGCCAAGTCCAGCAGCCAGTGCAGACTCGATGCTGACGAGGGCGAAGGCTCGGGAAACTCTTCCCAGCAGGTCTCTCCGGAGCCACGCTCCTACAAGGCTGCCGCCAATGAGAAAGAGTCCTCGAAGACCTCCACCCCCAACAAACGCTCTCTCTTACCAGTAGGCAAGTCCAAGTCTTCCAATTCTGAGACTAGCCTTCAGTCTCCCATCAATGGGAAGAGGCATCTTGAAAAGATCTCATCCTCTAAAAAGCTTTCTTCCAGCATGCAATCCTCTGCACGGCCAACACAGACGCCTCAATGAAATTTTAATAGCAGTTCCATTATTTTCTGTAATGCAGCTATTTTTTGATGTGCCTAAGAAGAATATAAAGTATATAGTATATACCTGTATTTTACTTTTCTCAAAGAAAATATGTAAATTATCAGAAAGCGCCTTTCTATCCTGCCATGGAACCAAATCGTTTCCTCTGGCAAGGTATGGTATATGAATCTACTACTGTTCACAACTCTGAATAGGAATGTTTTAACTTAGCACTTTGTATATATTTTTTCTCCCTCGAATAATGCTTAGATGTAATGGATACTATGTACAATACTTTTTAACTTGGTAACGTTCCTTTCTATTTGGACAAGTCACTTATGATTAAATTAGATACTTGCGATATTCCTTGGAGTACTGTACCAATTCACTCCACATCTACACTTGGTGCTATTTACAGTCCAGTGTTCCCCTGGCACTGATACAGCATGAGATTGAGAAGAGTTACATCACGAAACCTGGCCGAATTTGCGACTGAAGACTTAATGGGGTTCGGCAGAGTCAGAACAATCTCTTTGGTACCTCTCAAAGCCTGCTGTCCTACCCCAAATTTTTTCTTTTGTACTCGAGAGCAGTTACAAGTGTTCCAGTAGCATTACTGCCCTTAGAAATATGCGCAACAATGCCAACTACAGGCCGATAGCTGAATTGTTGCTGTATGATTGTAATCTTTCGAATGGTAAATTAGTGGAGGACAATCTTTAAACTAACAATATTTAGTTTATTCCAGAAAAACGCTGTGTGATCTACTTATCTGGATATTAATAGAGGCTGTGTAAGCCCTGCATGAATTCGTTTTGTATATCTTTGTTTTTACAATGAAAGTTTAAAAGCCACATAATCATACTCAAACCATTTCATGCCCGCCAAGTCCAATGCCAACTTATATGAGTGGTTTTCATTTGGCTTGCTCCGAGCTGGGGTTAAACCCTTGCGCAGCGGTTTTTATCTTCCATATTTATCTCTGGACAACCAGTGCAATAGTTTTCAACACTTTGTAGGAGAACAGATATATGACCTTCTGTATCTGAGAAACATGTTGAACTTAATGTTACTGTTTTAGAAACAAATTATTTTAAATATCAATACTGTGTGCATATGCAATAGTGATACAACAATTTAATCAGTGTAAATCGAAATTTATTTTCAGGACTGTAATGGCTGACCACAATAATTGGTTTCATTTTTTTTTGTGCCAAGACTTTGTGATTTAATATCCAATTGAAATGGCTCTGCAGAAAGGCCTTTATTTTGCATACTTGTCAACACTATCGACTTCACCTAAATATAGTTTCTTCTCGATTTTGCTCAGACAAGTTCATTTGGACTAATTCAAAATGTTATGTATGACAGGAGAAATGTAAGGTTAAGCAAGTCATTACTGTTACATTTGCATAATAGTGTCATTACGTCGGCCGCTGTTCAGCTTGCTGCCCTGTAATTAAAACATTAATCCAAGCGCTGCTGACACCACTGTTGAACTGTTCTCATTTTCATGCTGAAACCCATCTTTTTCAGCACACTTTATCTTAAAATAGATAATTCAGCAATGAACCTAATGTGTAGCACGCTTCTTATTTTTTGCGACAGGCCCATATTGTGTGTGCACTGAAAAAGTATTTGTAAAAAGCATTATTGCATGATTACATTAACGCATGCACTTAACTATGCAAGTAACTGTTGCTAATAAGATGAGTCTGGTTATTAATGTCAGAATTTTTTTTTTTTTTTTAAAGAAAACGGAGCTTGAATTGTTTCCATTTTCTTGCTTTTTTGCACACTTGTCCAACTTTTAGTTTTTTAAATATTGTGATATGAGAACATAAATTATTAGCTTTAATCATATGTATTCCAGAATTAGCAATTGGCATTGTATTTTCCTATATTTTTTATTATTAAAACTTATTGTAATTTATAAGCTGTTCTTTAGCGTAAGACCTCCCTGTTTCCATGTGATAAATTTAGTTTTTATATTTTTATAGTCGCAGCCTGTTTTGGTTTTTCACATTTTGCTGGCGTGATGTGGTCTGCTCATGCTTTCACATGTAGTATGTAGGGAATGTTGTATATTATATCAGCTATGTAACTTTATCGTCAGCATTCAATCAGTGCACACAAGTCCCGCATCGCTTGCAATGCTGATACACTAAACACTACATTCACTTTGTTTTTCATGTCATTCCATGTTTTAAGTTGTGAAGTTCTCGGACCATGAATTCAGAGAAGTGCTATTACCCTCTCTATAGTCTTACTGCATATGGGATGTTTTCAATGGCTCAAGTGCTAATATGACATGGTCCTATCAAGTGTTTGGATAGGACAGATGATTTTATCATTATAACAAAGCTGTATCAGTCTTATGGTATAATATGCGTGCTCTTGGTTTACACACTGGACTTGAATGATTTCTCTCGGCCCAGAGCAGTTTTCATGTATTGTTCATGAGCTGGTACCCTCTCTGGTGGGCTAATAACTGGGCTGTCATTTTATTATATGAACAACAGTCTAGGTCAACCAAAAGAGGAAAATAATATTTGGTTAGAAAAAGAGAAAACCATGTAAACGTTTGGTTGCATGAGACTGCGTCAAATGCTTTTTGTTAATTTATTTGTATGTTTTATGTGTATGCACTTTTTTTATTTTGAATGATTGTTTTTTTTTTATTATTATTTTAAAGAATGCATTTCTTTGAAGAATCATTTGTATTCATAACATTGTTTCCCCAATGTAAGTTGGCGGTTGAATTATGATTAAAAAATAGACCTGCATTAGAGGTCCAACCTCAAATTTGTCCTCGAAATAATTACTTTGATTCATTCTATTTGCTTAGCTTGAGTTTGAACTTTTCTTTGCAGCAAGCAGTGTAATATCCAATGTTGACCACAAGATGGGGCTTTCCACCATGCTTTTAAAAATATGCAGCGATACAGAAGATTTTCTGTTAGGGAAAAACAGGCAATTCTAGACCCCTTTTGGAGGACTTCTGGCCCTTGGCAATTAACTAAATGTCTTTTATAAATGAAGGTGCTCATAATGAAAGTGAGTACCAATGGAATCATTGTAGTTTGAGTGAGAGATTCATGTAAACAGTCATGTCTTCAAAGGGTAATCCACTCAAAAATTAAAATGCTGTCATATGTTTCTCACCCACATGTCATTCCAAACCTGTATGAAATATTTCATTTATCTGTAGAACACAAAAGATGATATTTTGAATGTTGGTAACCAAACCGTTGACTTCCATTGTATTTTTGTCAGTAGGAACCAAAACTGTTTAGTTTCAGAAAAATAAAAGTCATACCGGTTTGTAAGTTAATGACAGAATTTACATTTTTGGGTGAACTATCCCTTTAAGTGAATGTAAACAATGTTTTTAATTTTTCACATGGCAAGTGCATGTTCACATTTGTAATCTCTCTGTCTGAGAAAAGCTCATGTTGTTCTGTGTGATTGCTTGAATAGCGGCCAAAATGGGTTTTTTTTCATTGCAGAGAAAGCAAGGCTATTATTTCATTTGAGGCCTCGATATAGGCTACACTTCAACCCGAGCAAACATTTTTTTGAGGGCTTATCCCTCCCTCGGCATCCCAAGCCTCCAGGGACAACTACGATATTTATTGTTTGCTTTTAGCTTAACTTCACTCAGTGCTGAATGCTGTCTCTAAGCAAACTTCGTCGGCAAGGTGTTCAGAAGCACCGGCAGACCTAATACATTACCATGTGCAGCATTTCAAACGCCTTTCTCTCTTTTCCCGTCTTTTTTGTTTGCTTTTTTTTTAATACAGCATCATCAGCATCTCGCTCCTTTTTTTCCCTCTTCATTACAGATTCTGACAGCCATTTGTGTTAGTGAACAGCCCAGTTCTTCGGAGTGCTGTTATCATTAGCAGCTATTTTTGAGGACTAGCAAGTGCCCTGGGTGTTGAGTGCAAATGCATTGCTGAATATTTAACATCTGCGATATTCATTTACACAGTCTAGAAAGAGACTCACCTAAAGTGCTCTTTGCACCGTTTAATCCATAGATGATTTCAGATTGGAGGAACCTCATTAATAATATTTCTTTCTTTGTGGCATTTTATGTTTTGCCATTAAGTTAATAGCTTTTCTGTTAATTGTTAGTCTGAGATTTGGAATCTCCTACCTAGCTTTAAAAATCTGTGACTATTGGCTGCATCTATAAACCTAGCGAGCTGTTTAGCAGAACAGCATTTTTAGACAATATTGGTACAATCAAACATCCAATACTCTAGACCAGTGTTTCCCAACCGGGCGTCTGTCGAGAGCAGGGGTGCCGTGTAAAAAATCCTTTTTTAAATATTTTTAAATTGCTAAAATGTTCAAAAAAGCATCTATTATATAATATCCATTTCTGATGTCGCCAATAATTAGAGATGCACCGAAAATTTCGGCTGCCGAAAATTAGTTCACCGCTCAGGTTTCACTTTCACGTGGTGTGACGCTCTGCGTATTATCCCGCTCTATGCGTGTGCGCTCCGCGCAGTCGCTCCACTCATATACCGTTCATGCGAATCGGAACAGCAAAGTCCACTCAAAAATCGAGCCGACAGGAAACATCGACGTACAGTATTGTTTCTGTCTGCAATAGCCATACTGTGTTGTAACATGGTGTGGTATATGGGCAACTCTGGTAACGCTGCCCTCTCATTAATTGATCTG
>NW_015656004.1:112801-117907 GCF_001515625.1 Sinocyclocheilus rhinocerous | reverse complement strand
AATAATATTAAAAATATCTGTATGGCATTATATTCTGCAGTTCTTCCCTGTTGTACCGAATATCTATACTTTCAAATGATCACATCGAAGTTAGAAATTCAAGCATTGTGACAAAATAAATTTTGTAGGGTGCCACCAATTTGTTAAAATTTCCAAAGGGTGCCGCGACTAAAAAAAGGTTGGGAAACACTGCTCTAGACATGCAGTAGACTGGGCCCACAGATGATTTCTTTTTCTTTTTTTTAAATAATAAGAGTGTTATTTCCGGTGTTATTAGAAAATTCATCATAATTTAAACAAAACCGCCATAACCCAGTCAAAACAAAAAACAAACAAAAAATCCAATCATGTTTGGAACAAGAACTTCTTAGCTGTACTAAAATATCTATGATCTGTATTTATGCTTTTATATGAACAAGATGTGACTTGAGCCACAGTGCAAAACGGGTCTACCGGCACAGTGTCTAGGAAACTTTTCATTAAATTATTATTATTTTTTTTTACAAAATTGTATTTTATATATGTCGTATACATTCATAAATATGTATATTATTTGATATATCTTTGCTAATGGGCACTTAATCATATTTTTAAAGCAACTGTATATACTATATAGTTTTGCCTAATTTTGTGTTTTTAGAGCCCCCTACAGGTAAGTGAAATTCACCGTCATAAATATATCACTGTCATGATTACAGTGGACCGCTGCAAGTGTGTTTGTTGCTGCCATAAAGCAGTTCGCCTTTTGGCGGCATTTCGTACCTGCTCACCAAACTTACATACTCCCAGAACCAAGAGGGTCTGGCTGCAGCCTTGCACTTGCACTCTCAGACACTTGCGCTTCCGCTAGCGACATCACTTACTTTTTCTTGTCTTCACCACCTGGCTACTGATGTAAAATGTTGAGAGATTCAAACAAAAAGTAATCAATAAATAGAACAAAATAAAAAATAAAAAAGACTGCAAGTGATGTCAATTGCGGAAGCGCAAGTGTCTGAGAGTGCAAGTCTGAGAATGCAAGTCTGAGAATGCAAGTGCAAGTCTGCAGCCAGACCCTTCTCCGCAGAACAGACGTTTGGGGTGGAGTGTGGAAAAGAAACAGATGCCATTTGCCTCGTTAGAAATCAGTGTAACATCAGAACTGATACCTCAAGGTAAAAAGAAAAGAAAGAAAGAAAAAAAACGTAACAGTTGCTTTACAAAATTACCGACACTAAAATTAACCATGGTTTTACTAAAAATAAAACCAAAAAACCATGGTAACCACAAATTAGCCATGATTCTGCTACACTAACCATAGTATTTATAGTAAAACTGTGGTTATACAAATGGTAGTCAATACGCCAAAAACCATGGTTAGGCCTACTACACTTTGACTGCAGTAAAACCATGGTTATTTTTCACAAGGGTATTTAATCAGAATACAGATACTTTTTTTTCTACCATCAGTTGAAAAAGTTACTTTTTGCCCAGATGGTGTAGTTACAACATCTACCAGCAGGAGCTAATGTGGAGCTTCCAACAAAGCTTTTCCAGCTAAGCCTTCACCACTCATACCAGGTAGGCATCTCACAACATTTGAGTCCACTGCGAATCACTACGAATCCAACCCAGCTGTTTATGATCACAGTCTAATACTGTCTCCTCACTCACTGCCCCAGGCATCTACCCCTCCCCTGCTCGATCTGCAGTCTGATCAGCGCTCCAAAGTCTTTACAGGCCAGATGAAGACTGTGTTCATTGCCATTCAGCCCGACTGTGTTGGCTAATTATGACAGTTAGTAGTGGAGATTGTGAGAGTCATTCACAGGCCATTAGAGCTCAGCCCGCGAGGTGATATCATCTGTCACTTCCTCTACTCCCCTGCAGCGCTGCTATGTCTGTGGCATCAGTCCGCATCCCACAAGCCCTGAAACAGGAAGCCTTAAATCTGCCTCGTAAGCCTTGTGCATTAGTTCCTTTCCTTCCTGGTGAGTACGCGCTTACCTGACTGTTGGTTTAATTGCACATTTAACATGATCAGGATATCTGTAGCCAAATGTGAGATGTAGGGAACAAACCTTTCAAAAAGCTCCTAAATGTTCCCAACTGTTTCACATCTAACCTCAGTGGAGGCAGTGAAAATAAACAAGACCGTCAAATTATGCTTATTTACCTTTGAGATGCAAATTTTCCATTTTACGCCGCACCTCTAGTCAAGGGCAGAGGGACGATGAAATGATGAAAAATGTGTTGAATACCGATCATCAGAGGTCCCTTTGTGCACACGCTGACCTCTAACTGCAACTGCGCTAAGAAAGATAATGCATTGGTCTCATTAGAGGAACAGGAAAACTGAGAATTGTTTCAATATGACCAACAATAATAGCTGAGAACCATGGATAAAAGGGTCCGTTCATGAAAAGACGTATAAATTCTGTCATCATTTACTCAGTCATGTCATTCCAGACCTGTATGAGTTTCTTTTTACTGTTCTTTTTCTGTTATGAAAAACAGCAGTGTGCTGTTGAGCTCCAAAAATGTCTGTAATTGTATTATAAAAGTGGACTGAACAATTCATATAGTATTTTTCAAGCCATTCTTCCTAGTACAGTCCTTTTAAGGCTACAAGGCTAGAGTCCTGCTCGGCATTAAACACTAGAATGAGACAGTCTAGCAGAGTTGCCAAATTTGAATGTGTGCAAAGAATTGTGGGTGATTGAAGGACTTGAAGGATACACCTTCAAAACAGGCTGAATGAAGGACATGAAATGAAGACTGCCATACTAAAGATCCTTCAAAATGAGATGTCCTTCTATGGCGCTTGATGACGTGGCAGCTGAGACGGCAGCCTTACTAAGACGCAGCCTTCTGATTGAGAAGCACCCAGTGTCTTAAGAATCACTAGATAGCAAATATGTTTGAAGCAGGTTAGATTTAAGATCTGTTGGTTTGATTCACCTGAACAGTGCCAAATTCCATCTATTGAAACTAAATGGGATGCACTAAGAATGTCGCAAAAGACCATTTTTGACAATAATTGTGATATTAAAAAAATGGAATATTGATAATATGTTAATACTACACATACAATGATATCATCAATAATCCAGAGCCCATAACTCCACTTAGTAAGTGATGGTATTGCAGCTCAACCCTGGATGTCACCCACCATAAAACAGAAAAAATTAAGATGGTGCCACAATGGCTGCTTCTGAAATCGCATGCTTTCTGAGTAGGTGGTACTTTTGATTAGTTACCTTGCAACTTTAAAAAAAAAAAATAATATTAAAAAAAAAAAAAAAAATAAATAATAATATATATGTTCTATTTAGTATGAATGTCTGTTTTATGACCAAAATCCATACCACATCTGTCATGTTGTCACTGCCATGTTACCTACCAGCGTCAGTTATGTTGCGTTCAGTTACGGTCACAAATCCTCTCCCATGGCCTCATGGGATAGTAAGATGTGCACTTCAAAATCTCAACAGAAGCAGCAGGTCATCAAGGTACATTCTGTACATTTGGCCTACTGTTTTATGAATACAATGAATTGGGTTATATTACTCTATTCACATATTGTTTTTCACCTACTATATAGTAGAGAAGAATGCATAATTGGATACAGTCGGTGTATTGCTACTACTGGCGCAACAAAGCCAAAAGTGAGTTTCCTCTACCCACAAAAAAAAAAAAAAAGGGAGGTTTACCAGTGTGGGATTTTTTTGGGATCCTCTGGATCCTTTTTATACATTTTTGTATTACACTTTACACTTTGTATTACACCACACTACACATTTTGAGTGTTAGAGATTAGAGATGAATTTGTCTGATATTATCAGACATCATATTTTTCTCCAACATTTCTATTGTTATTGTGATTTCTTTCAGTCATGATAATGGTGTAATGAAAATATGATATATGTGATAGCCTTAGGATGCACAAAGTTTTTAAATATGCACAAGATACGAGTCCCCATTAACTTCCATTATACGGAAAAGGGCAGCGTGAACATTCTGCTTAACTTCTGTTTTGTGTTCTACAGAAGGCAGAATTTCAACAGAAATTCATACAAGTTTGGAATGACATAAATGTGAGAATTGTTATTTTTGGGGTGGACTATCCCTTTGACCATGTTGTTGTGAGTTGAGAACTACAGCTCTTTTTTAGTATGCTTGCACACTGCTGCTGTTCCCTTTGGTTTCTCAAGCGTACAACAAGTCAGACATCGCCTGGATCTCTTCCCGTGGTGGCTCAATAAAGAGAGGTAGACAGCAGCCGCATGGAGGAACCTATGGTTTAGCTCCACTCCAGTACGATGAGAGGTTTTAAGTGGCGCAGATGGCGACATTTATGTACATTCACCTGGTCCATCGTACTGTGCTCTTCTTGTTTGCACTCAATAATTTCTCTCTCCCACAGTAAAGCAGGTTACTTTAGTAATTCACCAGTGGTTTTCATTCCCTTTGTCCCCTTTCTCTGACTCGGCCCTGGAGAGTGAACAGAACTTTGTAAGAAAATCAATAGTAATTGATTCCTCCAAGGCTAGACATAGAGGTCCACTATTCAGAGCCAAGCATAGGAGCATCAGAATGAGAGGAAGAGGACCTGCACGCAACAAACCCTGCTAAAGGTCACCAGTGTGATGCTGTTTACAGCCGCAGATTATCAAAAAGATCCCGAGCAACTGTGTATTTACAGCTTTGTGGAGATGAGCCCCAATTACTGGGAGGCTGGCTGTTTTCTAAAGGTTATTTGAAGGCGTGCTTTTGAGATCTTGGATTAGACTGTATTGTGTGCCTGTGAAAAGTTTGCCATGTGTTTTTTTTTGCAACACATTTACGTTTCTCTTTTTGCTTTATTTTATATTTTTCACCTCTGGCAGCAAAGAAATACACAGAAACTAATTGGCCAAACTTTGTCTGAAACATATAGTAAGTTCTTCAGTTAACTTCTTGATCATATAGTAGAACCAAATCACAGCATTTTTGCTCTTGTGATACTGCTCAAATGAATAGTTCGCCCCAAAATGAAAATACAGCATTTACTCATCCTCATGTCACTCTTAAGCAGTGGTCTCAAACTCAATTCCTGGAGGGCCACAGCTCTGCAGAGTTTAGCTC
>NW_015656004.1:101711-112228 GCF_001515625.1 Sinocyclocheilus rhinocerous | reverse complement strand
GGTTGGAGCTGAACTCTGCAGGAAGGTAGATCTCCAGGAACAGAGTCGGGCACCCCTGCTCTAAAGGGTGAGTAAATGATGACAAAACTGTAATTTTGCATGAACTATCCCTTTAAATCAGTGGTTCTCAACCAGAGGGCCGGGCCTCAGGGCCGCAAGATAGCTTAACACTAGAACTGCCACGGGGTAAATTTTACCCATTGCTGTTTTTCAAATGTACATAACAGATTTTCAGTGAAGCATTCAAGTCTCCCAGTCATTGAGTTTTACTAAAATTGTGTGATTTACAAAATTCCATGTTGTTAAAAATTGTTTAGGTAAAACCAGATAAAAAAACGGGGCATTTATACCTATAAGCGCCAGCGGGTCAAATTTACCCACTATATAATGTAAACCCTGGTAGGACAATCTGACGGGTAGGATAAAATGTCAGGACACCGGACCTCGGTAAATTTTTCATGTCGTTGAATGACTAATTTGCTGTTAAACTCCTCATATGAATGCCTGCATGACATGTATAATTCAGTTTAGACAGTTTGCAAGCATGTTTAGCGTCCCTGTTATGAAAATAATCAATTAGCGGTTATCAGTTTCATAAATAAAGACAAAATGAGTAAAAGAAGGCGATTTATGGATGCTGAAGAGGAATAAGAAGCAGGCCCGTAACCAGCTATGAGGCCACCGAGGTCCGGTGTTCTGTCGATTTGTGCTACCCTGTCAGATTTTGCTACCTCCCATTAAAACAGTGGGTAGTAGCCTACAATTCGACAACGAAAAATGCTACCTGTAAAATTATGGTTTATTAACGTCTACACCTCCCCCAACCCTAAACCTACCCTTACAGTAATGCAAATACAGTAATCATGTGTTATATTTGCGGTTGTGGCTAGAAGGGATACAGCTACAGGAAACCAACAATATTTTTTTCTACCTATTAGATTGTGTTTTATTAAAGTTTACACCTACCCCAATCCTAAACCTACCCTTACAGTAATGCAGATACATTAAATATTGTTATTCAGCGTGAGAAAAAGGACGCAATATTGATGTGCGCAGTAAACCCTGGTAGGACAATCTGACGGGTAGGATAAAATGTCAGGACACCGGACCTCGGTAAATTTTTCATGTCGTTGAATGACTAATTTGCTGTTAAACTCCTCATATGAATGCCTGCATGACATGTATAATTCAGTTTAGACAGTTTGCAAGCATGTTTAGCGTCCCTGTTATGAAAATAATCGCTGCGAGACGCTGGCGGAATGAACGAGACTTGAGAGAGTTGTGAGAGGGCGTGGACGCAGCCTCCGTGTTGCCAGATCCATCTATTATATGCGTTTTTGGACTTGTCTTTTCCTCTTAATTTTGTAGGAAGTTGCAGTTTAGAGTCAGCAATATCTTTATCTTATCATATTTGCAAAAGATTGGAAATAATTTCGGTTTATTTTGATTTATTTTTAGTTTTTTGTTTGTTTTAGTATCAATATCTGGCAACACTGCACCGACACTTAAACTGAGCAATCAAAAAAGCCCATGGACAGGTTTTTGCTGACAGGATACGACTATGGGATCAGATTCCCGCCAAATGTATTGCAGTCACGGATCGAAAAATAACAAGCATAAATCAAAAATTTAAAAACACGTGTAAAATAATAACGCACAAAACCGAAAAACAAATGCAACATTTTTTTGAATAACAAACAACGCGTCACGGATCGAAAAATAATAAGCCTGAATCAAAAACGTAAACCCATTTAAAATTATTATATTGCACAAAACTGAAACATGAATTCAAAATTTTCCAAATTGCAAACAAAATCAGCTTTCCCGCTCATATGTAAATTTTTTGTGTGCTTACGGTCTTTTCCCCTTCGCTCTTGTTTCCACGTTCTGCACTTGCGTTTCCAAATGTTGCGGTTAGAGTTTCATGTAAATCAGGGTGGGCTTCAGCGTCACCATTGGTCCACTAGTTCTAGATTGACAGCTGCTCGCACAAAACCGAAAAACAAATGCAACATTTTTTTGAATAACAAACAACGCGTCACGGATCGAAAAATAATAAGCCTGAATCAAAAACGTAAACCCATTTAAAATTATTATATTGCACAAAACTGAAACATGAATTCAAAATTGTCCAAATTGCAAACAAAATCAGCTTTCCCGCTCATATGTTAATTTTTTGTGTGCTTACGGTCTTTTCCCCTTCGCTCTTGTTTCCACGTTCTGCACTTGCGTTTCCAAATGTTGCGGTTAGAGTTTCATGTAAATCAGGGTGGGCTTCAGCGTCACCATTGGTCCACTAGTTCTAGATTGAATGCCGGACAATCTCAGGTAATTAGCCATAAATATTTTGTTAGTGGGTGACAGATACATTCCCTTTGTGTGTTATGATATTTTCTGCAAGCTCTATGTAGTCCGAGTAGGCCGATAGCTAGCCTTGTTAGTTTGGTTTAGTAAGAAATCTATATTTTAGGCAGTATTTAAGTTTTTGGCTGTATATCTAAAAATGCATGATTTTGCTAGCTGTAACGGAGTAGCCTCGAGATCATAGCTTGACCAGCTGTTCCATGAAGATTATTATGGTTTTATGCATTGATCTACAACAATCGTGTGTGATTGGTTATAATGCAGTGCTGTAAAAACGTGTCTGTATCTGGCTCAGCGCCAGCCAGCGAACGCAGATTTGAATTTAGCAGGTGATGATATGACGCGCTGAACGTTCTAATCACATCGGTGTGATTGTATTAAATATAGAAAATATTAATCGGCTATTTTTTTGTCTTTTGGAAGCTGCATTCAAAATCCACTTGGCTCAAAAATCTGAGGGGCATATGCCCCCTCACTTTGAATGGGCATGACGCCTCTGATATAGACAGCTGTCTGTCTTTCCTTGACCAGTCTATTCAACAATGTACCACTGGTAGACCTCCGGTCAGAACACCTGAAAGATATACAAGTTAAAATTACATAGTAAAGGGCTTTAATACTTAAATCAATGCGTTTTTATTTTAATAAATGTGCTAAAATGTGTGTTGTCATCGTGGTTCAAGTGTACTTTGTGGAGTAAAAAACAAAAAAAACATACAATGACAACATTATAAAGAGTGAAGCGTTCTGAATGCACAATATAAAGGTTTTCTCATTGTTTCTCATTATACTCGCATTAACTCTTAATGTTAACTTTGTGTTTAGCAGACCGAGTACCCGGATGTGCTTAGTGCAGCACAGAACCTCATCTCTGTGCTAACACAGACTCTTAATCAGAGTCCTGTAACGCCACGTCCACAAGTTCAAGTGCAGGGTCAGGGGCAGCAGACAGTGGTACAAGAAAGACAGACAAATACCACCATTGGAGGGCCGGTGTCCTGCAGAGTTTAGCTCCAACTTGCCTCAACACACCTGCTACAAAGTTTCTAGTATGTCTAGTAAGAGCTTGATTAGTTGGTTCAGGTGTGTTTAATTAGGGTTGGAGCTAAACTCTGCAGGACACCGGCCCTCCAGGACCGAGCTTGGGCACCCCTGGTTTATAATATCTAATGTAGTACATCTAGTGACGTATATTAAAATGTTTATTACATGATGATTTATAATATTTACAAAATATATCAATGAATGGATGCTGGTTTGTTATTTTTATAGGCTCCTATATACTCCCATTTTTGAATACTATTGAATTGAATATTGAAATCCTTTAAATGGATGAGATGGCATAGGGGGCCTTTTTACCCCCCAGTTGGGTAAAAGGCTTATCACCTTCATGGTGCAAGGCCTTCTCCAGTACTGATACAAATTATGTTTTGTGTAATATCCAAGTTAATATTTGTGCATAACAAACACTTAAAGCAAAGTCTGTACCTTTTCTGTTATTTTTATTTTGATTATTTGATTTACATTTCTTCAATAAACACAATTTCATTGAAATGTTCAGGCACAGAGGCAAAAGGAGCCAGACAAATTGTTTTTTCTTTTACAAATGAAATTTGATCGTATAAATGAATAAATAAACTTCTACATTTTTCATCACACACATTTTTCGCCAACATGACCAGTCAATTTGAGTAATATCATTGCGTTTTCTACTTGATGCAGTTTTATATCGCGTAATGACATCACATAATGACATAATGAAATCAAAACATCACTCAGCACAGGGTTCATGCAAGGTGTACTTCAATTTGACTTACTGAAATTGATGTCTTGTAAAACCCTTGAAAACAGTCATACTTATTAAAAAGGTACTTGTCAAGAGCTTGAATTATTTTAAGACAATATATGAAATTAGTGAGTTTTTTTCTTTTTTTAGTATTTGAGTAAATTTGAGTAAAATTATATAATATATTTAATGTTACTGTTACTTGTCTATCTATAATTGTATTGTAAATTAATAAAAACTCATTAACAATTTATAATATAAATTTTTGGGGTGATGGTGCATTTTAAATTTTAGTATGGGGGTCGCTTACTCAAGGATGATCATATTTGGGGATCCATGGCATCTAAAAGATTGAAAACCACAGACTCACTCTTAAAGTCAGTTCCTTGTCGCCACCTCCTGGCGTAACTATGTATCACTTTGTAACTACCTTGTTCCTTTTACTTATTCCTGTATCAAGAACCTAGGTGTTTTCTGGGATTAGAAATTTGATAAACAAATAAATGCGTTTAGGCCTATTAGTTCTTGTTTTTTTTCAGCTACGTCCTCTCTCCAAAATTAAATATTTTCTCTCTGTGAAAACTTTAGAGATTGCTATCCATGTGCTCATTACATCTAGCTTGGAGTGGACTACTGCAACTCTTTTTATCTTGGCATTTCTAAATCTTCCATCGCTCGTCTCCAATTAGTACAAAACGCCGCTGCTAAATTCCTCAAAGGACAACGTAAATTTGATCACGTTACTCCAATTTTGAAATCGTTGCATTGGTTACCTGTGCATCTTAGAATTGAGTTCAAAATTCTTCTCTATGTTTTTTAATCTATAAATAATCTGGAACCGAGCTATCTGATCAACTTTATGCATACAATCCTACACGAAATCTGAGGTCTGGTGATCAAAGACTTCTTCTCTCTGTCCTCAGATCACGATTAAAGCGGATAGAGCCTTGCAGTACAGCCTTCCAGCCAGATCGGCACAGTCTTTAACTGTTTTTAAATCATCTCTTAAAACCTATTTCTTTTCTTTGGCTTTTAATTCACTGTGAGTTTATGGTATGAATCTGTGGACTGCCCATATGTCTTTGTTTGTTCAGCACTTTGGTCAGCCGTGCTTGCTGTTTTTAAATGTGCTATATAAATAAACAAAATTGAAACTTGAAACTGAGGCCTAATTAGTTCGAATGAAATGCTTTAGATTTGACAAATTAAAACAAATATATATTTTCTGTTTTTGTATCTTTAAAAATTCATAAAAGAGGCCCTCTTAATTTTATTTGTTGTTTTATGCAACGAAAGATGTAGATTGTTAATGTTACCAGACTTAAAGTTGCTACCGTCAATGCATGCTTTGTATTTGCTTCACTTTATGTGCAGTTTTGATTTATTTTTATTTTATATATATATATAGTTGAAAAGTCCTTGAAATTTTATTTTACATTATTTGTTAAAAATATTTGTAGGAATCTTGTTGGCAACTTTTAACAACAAATCGACCTACCTTTAGAAACATCTGAAAAGTAGTTGCTCATCAGTGCATGTGCATCATGAAGAAGCAGGGAAAATACATTATAAAGAAATTTAACAGCAGTCACGTCGTTATTTTTATGGCATAATTTAAAAGTATTTTTATGGCATACTTCCATTATAAACCCATTGGCTATTTATATAAATATATTTGTAGCATTGTTGAACTGTATGATATTTTAAGAAATAGACGTAATACACATTTTCATCGAGAAATAACTGCAATGTTATGAAATTCATGGCGACAGACGTCCGATCTAGGGCTAAATGTGGACCAAATCAGGCGGACTAAACCCAATTTTTAATGTCGATTTTTGGGCTAAATTGGACCAAATCAGACGGACCAAACAAAACCTAATTTTAAACGTCAATTTTTGGACCAAATCTGGACCAAATCAGACGGACCAAACAAAGACCAATTTTAAACGTCGATTTTTGGGCTAAATTTGGACCAAATCCGACGGACCAAACAAAGACCAATTTTCAACGTCGCTTTTTGGGCTAAATTTGGACCAAATCCGATGGACCAAACAAACACCAATTTTCAACGTCGCTTTTTGGGCTAAAAGAAGTCCATGACGGGCCGACTTGATTTAGCCCAAAAAACGACGTCCAAATGACGTCTGGTGCTGGGTGGGTATAATGAGTTGTATTTGTAGGGGTTATTATAACACAATACTTTAACGTTGACGACATGTCGGTCAAACGGCCTCATGGGCGGGCCTTGGCCAATGAAAGCTGCCATAGATTCCGGACCTTCAGCCGTCAGTCTTATTTTAGAGGTGGATCAAGTTGTTACATTTTGACGAACAATTACAAAGGCACACGTTTTTCTTTTGATCAACATGTATTGATCACTTGTGCACAATAAGACCAGGAATGTGTATTAAGGAAGTAAATAGTGAGGATTTTGGGCTTTCTGACAAGATGCGCGTTAAATATCGCATGCGATTTATCATGCAGCCCTCATTTTGATATCATGTTGACTGTATGAGTTGTACGCTCCGCTGTTTCACTCCATGTCTGCCAGGCCTGGACACATTCTCCGACTATCAATTGCCTGTCTGCCACATTCTCTTTCCTCAGGTGATTGTTTGTGATTGTAATTACCTTAGTAGAGTGATGTGTAGAGTAAGAGCATGTAGAGACCAGAGCATGGCCACAGATAAAGAGGTCCGGGATCTGTCTCTCCTGTGGTGCGATGAGGTCAACTGGGCCGACAGCTTTTAGATTGATGCAGGACATCCTCCCAGACCACCGCAGCCCACTGGGCGAGAAAGTGTTGAACAACACTCATGGTAAACCGAGACCCCTGCAGGGATTTCTGGACACTAGACTCCCTGCGGTCTTGATGAGCCTCTCGCCTGCTTCACACCCTCATCATCAAGGATTGTTTCAGGACATTCGTCCTCTAAACCCTCCTGCTCTGGGGAAGACGACACGCTCAGAAAACACAATTTGAGCGTGCAGGAGGGAAATATTTTGGGGGCCATTGTTCTTGTTTTTGAGATGACTTGCTATAATTTCCTTTTCTTTCCTGTCTGATGCTATCTGCAGAAACAAATACAGAGTTTATCTGGCATGGAAACAAAAGCACAGTGTTTGACTGAGATCCCCATCGCAGCAATCCAAACCCAAGCTTGATTTTAATATAGATCTTTGGGGTTCATGTACTCAGCCATTAAGCAGAGCTCAAATGCCATTTGATTTTATCACCCCTCATACTGGATGAGTTGCTCCAAGATATTGATACTCAATCTCAGTTTCACTTCATCTAGCATCCGGAGGTTTTTCCATTTAAAATGATTTGCTGTCATTCTTAAAGTCTGTCTTAGTCATTGTCAGACAGTTTCGTGTGGGCAAAAATTCATTTTTTTTTAAATTATTTTTTTGTGTGTGTGACAGTGACCGTTGAAACATTTATAATGATACAAAACATTTCTATTTCAAATAAATGCTGTTCTTTTGAACTTTCTATTCATCAAAGAATCCTAAAAACAACTCTGTAAAAATGATTTTCAAAGTTGTAAATAAAACAAAGATTATTGGAGTATGTTTTACAAGAAAATACGATTTCTTCAAGAAAATCTTTCCACTTTAAAATTTCATATTTACTTGCCGTTTCTTTGTCATTTACTAGCTGAGTGAAATTTCTGAGTGAAAATTTTCACCACCATTTTTTTTTTTTCAGCGAATGTATGACAATTTCCACAAAAATATTAAACAGCACAACTGTTTTTAACATTGATAATAAGAAAATGTTTCTTATTATCAATGTTGTCCATGCTGAAGGATCATGTGACACTGAAGACTGAAGAGTAATAGTGCTTTGACATCACAGAAATAAATTACATTTTAAAATGTATTTATTTACATTTTAAAAATGTATTTTTAAAGTATATTCAAATAGAAAACAGTTTAAATCACAATCATATTTCACAGTTACTTTTTTTTTTTTTTTACTGATTTTCATCAAATAAATGCAGCCTTGGTGAGTATAGGGGAGTTTTTTGAAAACATAATCTAACCGACCCCAAACTTGAGAATGGGTGTACATAATTTAAAACTCCACTTAGTTACAGGAATTTCTTTGAATTTCATAATTTTTTAAATTATACTAGTTTATCCAAAAATGTAAATTCTGTCATGATTTAGTCTCATATTGTTCCAAACATTCCTGTTGTGAATTTTTAAAGGATATTCTTCACTGAAAATCCACCTTGCTCTCCTTGCTGCATTCAGAAGAGTAGAAATGTCAATTTTGTAAATGAATCAATCGTCTTTTATTTTTTACACAAATCAGTTGATCCAGTTCACAAAACCGGTTTGAGTGATTTGTTTATGCATCAGATTGATCCGGTTCTGCAGAATCAACTTGGTTTCAGCAATGGTTAACAGCACAAGCTGCTTAAATTCCAGTCGGATCATCACACAAAGCTACTGTATGGCCTCAGAAGACTTGCTATGGACTGCTTTTACGCTGCTTTTATGTCCTTTTTGAAGCTTGAATGCTTCAGCTCTCATTCATTGTAATTGCATGGACCAGCAGAGTCTTCAGAATGTCTTTTGTGTTCCACGGAAAAGAGAAATTCATATGGTTGAGAACGACATGAGGGTAAGTACATGATGATAGGATTTTACTATCTTTTGAATTCCAATTCAAAATACAAGATAACATTCTGTTTGCTGACTGAATTTGAAATCAAGAATTGAATCGAACTTTACAGACATTCTCAATTGGGTTCTGAATGGTGCACAAGCTCAATGTCTATGTGACTCTGAGAGTTTCTGCTTCTGTTCACAAACAAGGGAATGATCAATCAAACAGCGTTTCCACTGGCCTTCATTTATATGCTGGAAAGCCCAATGCATGTAGAACAGCCTAACACAGTTACTTAGGATCAAAACTCATCTTCAGAGACTCATGCAACAATCATGACAGCATGTGTGTTTGTGCGAGAGAGGGATGGACTTGCTTTTGATCGGCCATGCATAATTACAGCATTTCACAAGTCTTACTGATATATATATCACTGCAGAGAACTGATGCACATTCATTCATCATGACAGCAGATGCCGTCTGGTTTGATTGCTGCTTCTGAAGCTTTCACTCAGATTTAATGAAGCTTCTGCACCTGTCAATTAGGTCAGATTGCAGCTCTCGTACTTTCACAACTTGATTAATATAATTCCAAACAAAGGCTGATAGCTGGAGTAAACATATTTTTCTTTTTATGCATTCCACCACCTCATTTAAACGTTGTTGCTGTTGTTTCTTGTCATATAGCCTAATATTCTTGGCATCTAATGTATAAGTCTTTGCACTGCTCATAACAGGGTAACGTCTCCATGGTCATGCAATGGTGCACCTGGAACACTGCAGAGATTTAATATCATAGGAAAGGAAGAGGCTGAAGTGGGTTCCAAAATGAACACTTGCCAAGTGCCAAATGTGAGAGAAAATGTGCTTAGATGAGCAAATAAATTGAGTTTAGACCAAAAGGGCCACATATTTTTTTTTTTTTAAATTAAAAGACGCCAATGGTGACTTTAAATAAATAGTTAAATAAATAAAGGTTTTAAATTTATTTAGGGGAATCAAGAAAAAAAAAGATTTTTTAATTATTTCGTTATTTATTTTAGCTAAGTAATCAATTTGAACTGTTTGCAAATAATATTTTTATTTTAAAATATGCACACATTTTGTCTTATTTGGAATATCCTCATGAGAACCAGAAATAAAAAGCTTTGTGAATTTAGTATTTTTTCATGTCATTACATTGTTTAGAGCATAAGAACAAAATGGTAAAATATCATTTTTGAAAAATGATATTTTACTCATATGTTATGCTATGTCCTCTGTAAAGGACACCGGGACTCAGTTTTTCTAAAAAATAAAATGACAAGAATAGACATTAAAAGGCAAAAACAATGGGAATTAAAAAAAAAATCAATTTTTAGGTTTCAGGATTTTTTTTTAATACCAAACTTTGTTTAAGGATGGTTCTCAACTATGTTATAAAATATATAACAAAATTATTTTGCTTTATGCAATGTGTTTAAAAATTCCATAAACTGGTTTTTCCATTAAGCACAATGTTATCTATACACTGTATCTAATTTGCATATTAAAGTGCTGTTGGGACAGCATGTTGAAAAAATAAGTGTAATAATGGGAGTAATAATTGGCCAGATTTTCATAATAATATCTAATATTTCATAAGAATATTGATAAATAATTTGTTTTCCTATTCAATTCTTTTGTCTCCCAAAATGTATAATAAACATGCTTTTAGTCCTGGTGTCCTCTACAGTGGACATGTATGAAATGATGTCCTGTTTC
>NW_015656004.1:93635-101649 GCF_001515625.1 Sinocyclocheilus rhinocerous | reverse complement strand
TATGTCATACCCTTGTCATTATACAAATTTATGTCCTCATTTGTCACAAAAACGCACATACACACACACACACATATATATATATATATATATATATATAAATGAAATTTTGTAAAGTACAGTTTCATGGCAAATAAAAAAATGTATGACCAATTATCTCAATTCACCCACCCTTGGCAGGTGTAGCAAAAAGTAAATCTTGATCCTGTTTCATAACAGGAAGTCATATTTTGATTTGAAGCCCCATACCATTTTCCTAAAATGTTGATTTATGACAAACAATTAGAAAATTAATCAGATTTTAATTATAATTACAAAATATTATCATATTTCTATAAGGATGTACAATTTTATCACTAAATTAATGTCAGCCATTTTTAAAAACCAAGGAGAGGGAGTGGTCATGGTGAAACATCCAATCATCTGGTATCTCTGAAAAGCCCTGGATGTGCTTTGTACAGGACATCCAGACTTAAAACTGTGACATGTGAGGTCTCAGAGAAATTCACTAAAATATAATGTCCACTACAGAGGCAAAAACTCCATAGCTGGGTCTCAGGAAGTGCTTATTTTAAAATTAAAATATTATTGCAAAAATATTAAACATATTATTGCCACTAATGTTGGAAAGAGTTATGTTTATAATGTTACAAAAGAGTTACATTTATTATTGATAGATATATACAATAATATACAGAATAAGCAATGAATAGGTCAATTGCTTTGCAACGATTTGTATCATGAAAAGCGCTATACAAATAAACGTGAATTGAACTGAAGCTTGTTTGATTTATCACACAAATTACATACAAGGTGTTTAATGGACATCTAGCTCCTACAATACACACACCTATACTGGTGTGCTGGTGTGTGCATTAGAGACTTTAATTACCGTTCTATATTAATGCGCTGCTTACTGACACACACACACACACATACACAGACACACACATATATATATATATATATATATATATAAATGAAATTTTGTAAAGTACAGTTTCATGGCAAATAAAAAAATGTATGACCAATTATCTCAATTCACCCACCCTTGGCAGGTGTAGCAAAAAGTTAATCTTGGACCATGCATTCGAGCCAGCTGTCCTTTTTATTGAGTTTTATTTGTTCAATCACACAATTACTTTACAGATAAAATGTATTGTAACAGGAAACGCACATTATTACACATATAAGACCACAGCTAAGCCGTCCCACATCTTCTCAATGCCTTCCTAAATGGACAGTTTCATTTTCATGCAGCCATAATGGAGGCAGAATAGAGCTTTATCAGGATCCATAGCCCCTTGAGTGCTAATATGGGGCTGGGGAGCCAGCTGCCCTCATAAGCAGCTCTCAACATTATTTATTTATGGACGAATAAGTTCAGGCTCTTCTAATATTTCTCCGAGCTTAGCCGGAAAAGTTAATGGGTATGTGAGTCTTTGTTCTATGTTTTTTAATTAACCCTATTAACTGTCATGGGGATTAAGGTGATGTTGAATTGGGTATTTTTCACTCCTTATTGTTCATCCTGAGTTCACTGACTCTAATTTCATTTTCTGAAAGACAATAAATGCACAGAATTTTTTATGACACATCGCTGTAATGTGTATTTCATTCACCCACTTGCTGTTTAATTACCAAATTAATGCATCACTATGTGGAAACTGTGTAAATGTATATAGATAGCTAACAATTTTTTTTTAAACCTGTGAAGTGATAATATGCAAATGAGTGTCCTTGAGTACAGCTGCCGTTTAACAGCCTGTCTAAGTGAGAAAACTGCCTTTAAAGTCATTGTCACTCATGAAGCAAACCTATGTTATGGTAGGTTGTCATTAAAGGGCTTCTTGCCACCAAGCCTGTGGGGGGAATATAAAGGAGGTAAAAGCTCAGGGTGTCTAAAAATCATCTTTAAACTGAGACACACAAAATGCAAATGCAGATACATTTACTGTTAATGACTTGGTCGTCAGCTCTGTCTCCCCCTCGTACATTTGCATCATAAATATCACCTACAGCAGCTCTGGAAAGTAAATTGGTGCTTTAATAGATTTGTCAGCAAGAGGGATTTCTCATTACTTCTATAGGATGCAGCAGCTAAATTCTTCAGCACCAGAACAGGAGCTCACAATAAATCAGGCCATATTAGCACTGTTTCTTCAAAAACAATTAAATATTTTTATTAATGTCTCAACCTTACAAGTGCATTGCTTTTAAATGACATGGATATGCTTTCATGTCGTAAAATCTATCCTTGCTAATGTCCATATCTAATATATCTACATTTAACATGACCTTGACACTTTGACAAATTGTTATTTTGTGCCAAATGAACTGGAGCAAACCTTCTAACAAGTCTGAATAAATATAAATAAATAAATCCAAGCAGACTATACATTAATATTAATGAGAGCATACATCTTCCAAACAGTTTTCCTACTCTGAATCACAACGGTAAGCCTATAGTGTTTATATTATGGACCTGTCGGGACGGATTTCACGGAAATTGCGCACATACGTAATTCGCCTGTGCATTTCTTGTCATAAACAGGGAGAAGTAGCTGCGGCTATTCAGGCGCGTGTATGGTGTTGATAGTTGTCACAAAGTGCAAGAACTATGGACTGACTATTCATTGGTTGTAAAAACAAAGAAACTCCCAACATAACAGAGCCTACAAGCAAAAAGTGAAAGTTACGTGAATCCGCAATAAAACCTGAATCAACATTGGCTTGGCTTTTTAGAGGTGGCTTAAGATACCACTGAAAGGACTTACAGTAAAACCGACCCAGAGATGGATTCTTTCTCACTCAACAGGCAAGATATTTTATTTAACCAATAGATAGCCATGAAGCTCTCTAACAGCAGAGTGAGTTAATTATATAGCAGTGGTTCTCAAACCTCTCCATGAAGTACCCCCAGTACTGCACACTTTTGTAACGTCATTAACTTGAAAACACCACTGTTTCCAATTAATCAAAACAACAGCAAAAGACTCAGATGACACATTTCTTCCGATTTCCATGCATACATCGGTGCTTCTAACCACATTCATACGCACATGCCCAGAGACAGCCGAAGCACAACAAAAACAATGTTCTTCCACATGAACCATGCAGTTTTATTAACCATTCGCAGGTCAAATTTTACATAGTGCAGCTTTAAGCATCTAAAATAATTCTTACAATAGAAGTCTATGGTGCAAGTGTTTTATAAACAGATTTTATGAACAGAATTGACCTAACGGTAAGCCCCGCCCCCCTTATTTAGAGTTGCTAACTGTCTTACAATGACAGCTGTCGGTGTGAAAACCTTGTCCCTATATCTTTTTGATAAATTTTGGACACAGAAGGACCACCATTCAAGAGGGACTTAAATATGCCATGGAGGGATATATAAAAGATTTTAAAATAAATATTGTGGGTATTAATTTGGAAGCGAGGGTTTACAGATCACAGTGCAAGCGGGAAAAATCTCATGTTACGTTTGTCACGATCGTGGATGACAACATCCCGGATCAACACTGTTCATGTATCGCAGGGTACGATTAAATTAATTTACATTTAACCAGTTTAATATGAAGAGACAGTGAAATGTAGACCTTTGTTTATGTGTTTTTGCCCTACATTGTACAAGATGTGAGAATAGTCTGCTATTTAGGTTTGTACATTAGCATGGACTCACTAACTTTAACATTAGCTAGTTTTAGCCAGAGATACCTTGCTGAAGCACAAGATGACATTAACGTTCTGCTTGAGCAGAAAATGAACGCTTTTGTCTTCATTGGGATTGGGGGTGAATGCTCCGTTTTGTTTGGGTTTATGAAATAGAATAAAATAAATTCCATTGCCCATCCTCTCAGGATGCCTGGAATTAGAGGTCTGCATTCCCGCGGCGAACCGCAGTGTAACTGGTGTAATTTGAACGGAGCAGGCGGTCTAATAATATCCCGTTTCCGACGTCCATTCAGAACAGCATATCTGTGCTTTATTCTTATTGACCACTGGTACAGCCTGCACTCGGACTGTTGTGCACGCGCTGCACGCATGCTTTCTGCATCACACGTTTTATTTGCGGGGTCTGTGCGCAGCATGTGCATAACGATGCTCAGAGAAGGATGTATCGGTGGTAAATATATACGGCCCTCAGACAGAACAGGCAGGTTGAACAAATCACGGAAAATATGCGTTGTAGTCCAAACGAGTCGTTCGTTGTAGTTTTTGAAAAGTGATTTCTGTTAAATAAAATATCTCCTTTTGAAGTGGACTTTGAGCTTTGTAACTTTGCAAATCTTTTTTATGCTCAAACATCAACATTACAGACTAAATAAAGTTAAAAAAAGTGAAAAAGCATAATAGGACCCCTTTAATATTTTATGCAACATAGTAGGAAAAACAATTTAAACTATAGGTTTGTATAATAGTAATAAATTTGTGATCCTAGATAATTCTTGTTTTAGTCACGGATATGTTGTATGGTGTACTAGTGGGTGTGATGTTTTGTGTTGGATATATACAGTATATATATATATATATATGAAAATTGTCCAGCATTTAAATGGAAATGATTTAATGATTTTAGTAATTGAACATTGGCTAATGAATGATGACGTCAATATAATTAGTGATTTGAAAAGTGGGTGGAGGGATTGAATTGCTTTGCACACTGAGGAAGGCTTTGAGCCGAAACGTTTGTGTCTTTTCCCATTAGTAATAAGTTATTTTGTAAAATGTTATTGAGTTGTCTCAATTGTACACAAATACTCATTAAATGTTATTATATTTAGAATGTTTATAAAGTGGCATCCGTACACTATACGATCCAGTCCAACAGAATGTTGCTTTGCAAATATTTGCACATTTACAGTTCTTTATTAAACAAACTGATTCATTCAGTCAGTCAGTCAGTCAATCAGTCAGCAATTGACAGTATGCAGAACATCAAGCTTTAAGAGCTTAAAGGTGCAGTAGAAGATCTCGGAAAATGCTAACTTTAGCCTGATAGCACTGAAAGCAAACCCTCCCTGCAAATCCCCGTCCAAAGCCACGCCCCCTGAACGCATATACGCACACCAGACGACCAGAGACAACGTTACTACAATACATCGTGTGTTATTCACCGGTGAGAAAAATGTATAGCACAGTTAGTAAAAGTATTACAATACCAGGAAGGAAGATCAGGTTGTTGATGTTTGCTTGTCATTCTCGCTCTGTCTGCACAGTGTACGTGAACGCGCTGATGACGTTTCGTGTCTGCGCGAACAGGGTGCGCAGAGGTATGCAAATACATATTTGACAGGCAGGTAGGAAAGCCAGTTGAAACGCTCGGACTGAGCATTTTGATTGGACGAACATTTCTTGGTCCTACGGCTTCCACAGAATATATAAATACATTTAGACCACTTAAATTAATGATTGCTATCGGGATGTGAAGAGACTTTCAACCAGCATAACAAAAAATTTTTCTGAAGACAATCACCTATTGCACCTTTAAGTTACTTACCCTGGATTTTCCCCTCAGGTTCAAGGAAAGTATACTTGCATAATTATCCAAAAGCTTGTCTGAAGATTTTATAAGACATTAAGGATAAAGTAATTTTGTGAATAGTCTCACATATATATGCTGTACTTTTGACTGTCATCATAAAGTAGTCATTGCTGTTTATTTTCAAACCTTACACAGGATGGGGTCGTCTAATCAAAATCAAAGCAACCAACCCCAGTGCTTTAAGTAATGTTCAAGGACCATCTGAGGCTTAGACTTGAAGATAGTTTGTATTCAAGCAAAACAGTACAAACACAACATCTGTAATTACTCTCCATACAAATTTTAATCTGATTGGTTAATTTATCAAATTAAACAGCCAGTTTATTTGATTATGCTGGATGGTTAAGTCATTACACAACTAACAACACTGCAACAACTGAAAACATAATGTTGTCCAATGACAATGGGCACACAAGTTTCTATGTGGGTCTATCTTAATTATTACTTAGGCTGATGATACATAGGGCAACTTTTTGAGCAATGTTGCCGGGCAATCAAACCAAATGAGACAAATGGCCCAAGCAACATTGCTCAAAAAAGTTTCCCCGCAAGATTGCTGAAGAAGTTGCCCCGTGTATCATTAGCCTGACTTTACCTCAGTAATATTAGTTGAATGAAACTCACTTTTAATTCAGGAAACACTTATATGGTATA
Organism: Sinocyclocheilus rhinocerous; assembly: GCF_001515625.1. NCBI lineage: Eukaryota > Metazoa > Chordata > Actinopteri > Cypriniformes > Cyprinidae > Sinocyclocheilus > Sinocyclocheilus rhinocerous. Next base: position 95,447 of record NW_015656004.1, on the reverse strand, counting down.
ATTTAAACAGAATGCTTTACTCAAACTGTCTTTCTCAAGAAACTTCAATGCCACGTCCCATAACAACAGATGCCACTGGCGTCTTTGCTACACCTGAGCATATTGAAACATGTTTTGACTCAGTTGTTATGCTGTATTTCTCCTGTCTGAACAGGGCATTTGTATCTCATTTCATTACTTGTCATGTAACAGATGCTTTCATCCAAAGTAAATTGCAGTATGCTAATTGCGGGAACAGTCCCTCTGGAGCAATCTGGGGTTGAGTGCCGAACACAATGAAGGTGAAATTCCCTCAGTAACTTTGGAGTTCACTCTGATCCATACCTGGTACTGAACCTGCGATTCTAACAACACCAGCCCAAAGCTTTAACAACATGACTAACATCATGCCAGTCATAGTGTTAATTATTAATTTGCACTTTAGCTGAGGCTTTGACTTACAGTACAGTTATTACAGAGACAGTCTCTACACTCTAAAAAATGCTGGGTTAAAAACAACCCAACTTGGGTTATTTGGCAACCCAGCACTGGATAAATATTGGAGAGAACACATGTTGGGTTATTTTGACCCAGCTGGTTGGGTTAAAGGTTTTTATCCAACATGCTGGGTTGTTTTATTTAATTAATCTATTATTTAAAAATTATTATATTGGTGGCTTAAAATAGGCCAGAAATTAAAAATCACACACAGAATTACTATAGGCAATAGCAATAATCAAAATATGAACATTTATTATTAAGCAAGAACACCCATGGACAAAATACAAGACAAAATGAATTTATTTGGGTGAATAAAGCATAGTTTACAATATTACATACATTTAAACTCGTTTAACAAGCATTTTAGAAATAAAAAAGGCACATTTAAAAGTTGCATTTTAAGTGTATTCAACCACTCTCTATAATCACTTTTTTACCGAAATAGTGCTAATTCTCGTGACGGTGTGTCACCAAAATCTGAGCCGGTGAAGGATGAAGTGACTGACTCCAAAACCTGCCCAAAAACAAACAGTACTGAGATTAAAGAACATATTTTAACATCAAATTAAATTACACTCAGTATTATAATGAATAAAATAAATTTATGTTAAGCAAGGCAAAAAGCGTTTCCATCTTGCGAATTCAGCAGCTGCGTTGGTTCATCGGAGAATGGCTCAAAAAAAAAAAAAAAACCCCAGCGTTAAAAATGACCCAGCAACTTAATTACAGAAAAACTACCCAGCACCTAGGTAAAAATATAGAAATTAACCCAATAAAATGACCCAACAAGCTGAACCCAGCATTTGGGTTAAAAAATAACCCAGCACCTGGGTAAAATATTAAAAGCAACCCAATAAAATGACCCAACAGGCTGAGCCCAGCATTTGGGTTAAAAAAAATAACCCAGCATTTTTAGAGTGTATGGACCAGCCTGGAGTAAAGTTTCATTTAACCAGCCATCTGGTTACCAATTCAAGTCATTAGTCAACATGAAACGTACTCGGTTACTGTACCAATCTTGAAGGAGGTCGCCAGCCTCCGTATGGCCAGAGCCGTAAAAGCAGCCAGTGTCTGTGAGCGCAGTCATAGTGACACACACAATTAGAAGCTGCCAGTGGCAGCATCAGTAAGCGCGCAGCTCACTGCCCTTCTGCGGCGGATCCGAGTGGAATGGGGAGAGAGAGCACACAGGCACAGTGCCGGCATGAGACCGGTCAACCCGGGCGCTACATTTGCAACAACGTCGCTAGAATTTGCTCTTTTAGGGCTTACCAGCTAGAAATAAGCTCTTTCAGTATCGCCGGATGGCGGCAGGGAACAGGACCGGAACTT
>NW_015656004.1:84699-91783 GCF_001515625.1 Sinocyclocheilus rhinocerous | reverse complement strand
CCTTCACAATGTAAAAAAAAAAAGGTATAAAAAAGTCAGGGAATAGCTTTAATTTTTTTGTGACTAGGTATGTTTATGCATAAACCCAAGTAATAATTACATTACATTTACATTTAATTATTTAGCAGACACTTCTATCCAATGCGACTTAATGAGGGTAATAGAAGCAATCAACATGACAAAAGAGCAATAATATATGTGTTGTGACAAATCCCGGTTAGTCTAACACAGTTCACATAGCAAGTTTTTTTTAAAATTGTTTAAATAATAAATAAACAGAATAAAAAGTAGATAGAAAATAAATAGAATAGACAGAGCTAGTGTTAGAGGGTTAATTATTATTATTTTTTTATAATAATTAAAGAGAAATCAAGCAGATAGAATAGAAATAGAATAGAGAGTTGTAGTTTTAAATTAAATAAAACAATTCTAACAATATGTATTATAAATTCAATGTCTCTGTTACTTACTTAGGTTGACAGTCTGTAGTTGGATCACTGAGCTCCAGAAAATCAGTAATATGGAGCTTTGACAGTTACAGATTTAAAAAACAAAAAGGGCGGGAACAAAGAACCCTAAACTCTAACACAAAGAACCATTTCAGCATAAAAGGGTTCTTCGGGATGCTATGGATCTAAATAGAACCGTTACTACATGCAAAGAACCTTTAAAGAACCATCTTTTTTAGAGTGCAGGTCGGGTAGAATCTGCAAACACTGACCCTGCTGGTTTCCATTGCTGCAATATGCTGTTTTCTGCCAAATGGCAACCCGGGTGTCAAAATTCTATTGGGTAAATTGGCAGTGGGCGGAATCACGCAGACCAAAACAAAAATAGACATTCCGACTCAGAATGCACATTTCAAAATAAATATTAGCCGGCTGTATAGTGTTTTGAGAAACAAGTATGTGAACTTAACATGATTGCATCATATACGAATTGGCCCCATTCACTTAAAAGCCTTTAGACAACTGCATTTACATCACAGTAAGGTTATTACATTTTCAGATCAGCATTCGTTTCGTTGAATTCACTTGTTGGCGATCTCATCTTCAGAAGATTGGCGTCTCCAGATGCGATTGTCAGTCTGGATGCGCCTCAAGCTGTTTTGCACAGTGAAAAATCTTAAGTTTGTGCATTTAAAATATACATCAAAAGTGCAACTTCAACAGGCTTTTCAGAGTAATTGACGTTTTAAATACATACATTTTTCATAACTGCTTATAACAGCAGCCTTCCCGTGTACTTTCCAGCTTCTCAAGCGAAGAGTCATGGGAATGATAATGAATGCAGCACGATAAATTATAGATCATGTTATACTAGAGGAGTGTGAAGTCTTTATTGTGTGGGAACTGTTTTAGGGCATTCACCTCAGATTTCTTTCACACTCCCAGAATCCCTTTCTCTCATGACTCAGGTAGGGCAAGGGCACACTAAAGTCTCTAGCAAACACACACGCTTCTTCTAAAGGTGAACTTTCTCTTCTTGCTTCTCTGCTTTTGCAGTATTACCAGCAAACAGAGTGATGCATTTTATTATAGAAGAATTAAAATGCATAATATAGCGCACACAATCAAAACCGTTTCTCAATCTCAAGGGAATCCACAATTTCTTTTTATTGTAGCTGTTTTTCTACACTCATTAATCAGTATTTTTCACAATTAGATGTACAGTCATCCATATACAGTAATTTGATTCTGAATACTAATTGCAAACTGAGCATGAAGATTTAATTTGCATATTGACTTCAGTAATATGACTGGCATCTGTATCTGAATTATCATCTTGGTTATTTAACATTAAAATTCCACCTTTGTAATTAAACGAAAGCCTCTAATGAATAAAATATCAGCCTATACTTCCAATACATAAACTTTAAACCCCTTTAGCTACTTGTGAGGATTTCTAAAGTTCTTCTTTTCATGTATTTTTAATTGGATCTTTAAAAAAGTGTGAACTCCATACAAAGTCTTGACATGCAATGCGGAGGCAATTTACGGCAATTTAGCGTGGCTGGAATTGAGCAGACTCCTCAGGCACCTCTTTTATTTTCATACAGGATCTAGTGACAGTAATGAATCATAGTTAAGAGCATACTGCAGCGTAAGCTCCCAGTTTATTAAACAGTCAGCAGCTCATTGCTTTTGATCCTCCGGAGTGTCATAGTAACTGATTATGCCCAGATTTGCTGATGTTTGCCTTTACCCGTCCCCAACGCATCTCCTCTCTTCTACCTTTCACTCGTTCCTTCGCAAAGATTGTGGGAGTCGACTTCGACAAACAAACCTGTTGCTGGGCTTTTTTTAAAGGAATGTTTCAAAAATGTCAATTACCATGAAATAAATTAATAAAATGAACTAACTAAATAAAATAAATGTCTCTCCTTGTCTCACGGAGTGGCACTGATAATGGCCAATTTTTGGAGGATTTAAAAGCAGAAAAGTAAAGATAATAATTTAATGCTCCGGGCGTGTGTTCACGGTGTGTGTGTGTTCACTGCTGTGTGTGTGCACTTTGGATGGGATAAATGCAGAGCACTAATTCTGAGTATGGGTCACTATATATATATATATACATTTTTTACAGGTGTTTTAGGGTTAATGGCATTATGTTGTAATGATGACAATGTTGTCAAGTTGAATATAATGAACATACTAAAATCCAGGGTTATTATAGTTAACTAAAATTAAAACTAAATTGAAACTAAAAGTAGACCCTTTAAAAACTAAACAGTCAGCAGCTCATTGCTTTTGATCCTCCGGAGTGTCATAGTAACTGATTATGCCCAGACGTGCTGATGTTTCCCTTTACTCGTCCCCGTCGCATCTCCTCTCTTCTACCTTTCACTCGTCCCTTCACGAAGATCGAGAGAGGGAGTCGACTTCGACAAACAAACAAACGCAAACAAACAAACATGTCGCTAGGCTTTTTAAAAAAGTAATATTTCAAAAAATGTTGATTACCACAAATAAATAAATCAGAATAACTAGCTAATTAATTAATTAATTAACTAAATAAATACATAAATAAATGTCCCTCCTTTCAAGTTGAATATAATGAACATACTAAAATCCAGGGTTATTATAGTTAACTAAAATTAAAACTAAATTGAAACTAAAAGTAGACCCTTTAAAAACTTTTGTTATTTGAAATAAAATAAACATTAACTGAAATAAAATATTGAAAAATTCTCATTAAAATGACTGCAACATGATTAATTTTAATTTATTTTAACTTGATGCCATGCTTTTCAATAATGTTTATTTTATTTCAAATAATATAAGTTTTTTAAAGGCTCTAATTTTAGTTTCAATTTTGTTTTACATTTTAAACTTAAACTAAAATGAAAATGCAAAAGGTGTCACATGTTTATGTTTCCATGCCCCCATTTGGTCTTCCAGTTCCTGCTCCCTGATTGTTTATTTGTCCCAGGTGTTTCCTCTGTTTATTGTTTCATCAGCTCCAGGTGTGTCTCGTCTTCCCATTAGCCTGTTTAGTGTATTTAAAGTGTTCTGTTCCCTGTTGGTTTGTCCGGTATTGTTGATGTCAACTCCTTCTGCTACGTGTGATTCCCTGTGATAATAATAAAGTCCTTGGTTTTGTACTCCTGGTCTCCTCGTTCCGTGTTCCCGTTCCGTAGCAACCCGTGACAGAATACCGGACCAAACAAAAAGTGAGCGGCGACTTTTCCTCGCGTTTGGTTTTTTCCGCCTTTTTGAGAGGTATTTTTGTTTTCCTTGTTTTCCCCGGGGCTATGGAAATTGCCGCTCGGTTCTCCGTCCAGATCCCCCGTTAAGCCCAGGGAGGGCTCCAGATTCCCAGTTTGGCCCATGAAGGGCTTCAGATCCCCAGTCGAGCCCAGGGAGGGCTCCTGATCCCCAGTCAAGCCCAGGGAGGGCTCCAGTTCCAGTGCTTGCTACAGTGTCGGCTCCAGTCCCAGAGCTCGCTCCAGTGTTGGCTCCAGTCCCAGAGCTCGCTCCAGTGTCGGATCCAGTTCCACAGCTCGCTCCAGTGTTAGCTCCAGCCCCAGAGCTCGCTCCAGTGCCCGCTCCAGCCCCAGAGCTCGCTCCGGTGCCCGCTCCTCGTAAGCGCTTTCTAGAGCGCCATCTAGTGCCCGCTCCTCCAGTGCGCCACCCAGGATTCCTAGATTTCCCCAAGAACATTTTTTTGGGGGGGGGCCTGATCCACCATGGCCTCCTGAGTCCCCTGATTCGCCATGGCCTCCTGAGTCCCTTGATCCGCCATGGCCTCCTGAGTCCCCTGATCCGCCATGGCCTACGGAGGGGGGCGATCTGTCACATGTTTATGTTTCCATGCCCCCATTTGGTCTTCCTGTTCCTGCTCCCTGATTGTTTATTTGTCCCAGGTGTTTCCTATGTTTATTGTTTCATCAGTTCCAGGTGTGTCTCGTCTTCCCATTAGTCTGTTTAGTGTATTTAAAGTGTTCTGTTCCCTGTTGGTTTGTCCGGTATTGTTGATGTCAGCTCCTTGTGCTACGTGTGATTCCCCTCGATAATAATAAAGTCCTTGGTTTTGTACTCCTGGTCTCCTCGCTCCGTGTTCCCACTCCGTAGCAACCGTGACAAAAGGAAGATATAAAAACTGATTCAAAATATGATTAAAACCTATAATAGTGTGTCAGTAACATATTAAAATAACCTATAATTTCTCACCTCTGAATTTATGTTAACATGGATATTGTTTACTTGTGATTTATATATTGAAACAGTGAGTATTTTAACATTTATGAAGTGGCCCATATTCACTTTCATTGCAAGTGCCTCTTTAACCACTCAAAAACCTTTAGACAACTGCATTTACATCACAGTTGTTAAATTCTTATATCTCTATTTCGTTGCGATGTTTCCGTTTACCCTTTCCTGGCACATCTCTTCTCTTCTACCTTTCACTAGTTCCCTCATGAAAATAGTGGGAGGGAAATGACTTGGACAAACAAACAAACAAACAAACATGTCGCTGGCCTGCGCTGTGGAGACTGTCGTGACCTTGCTGTATATTCCCTCTTGTATTTCCAGTCAGTGTGGCTGAAGGGGGACATTTAATCATCTTGTCCTTTGGTTTCTTACAAAGGTTCACGTTGACTTTCTTAGGAAGGACGACGGAGAAGACTTAGAGAACGCTTTGGGGCCTTCGTGACCTTGCGCTCAAGCTTACTGTTCTCATCTCAAGTACCGAACTCAAATCAGATGTATTGAATAGCTAGGTAGTGCTGATAAGCACACTGCTTTTAGCACAGATGTCCTTAAATTTTACTTTAAAAATAAGCCTACCAATATACATAAGCAGAAGGTGAGGAGATTTGCCAAGCGGTACGCTGTCGAGCAGCCTGTGCAGACACTAAGCGCTGCACGTCTCTAACGTGGCGGCATTCTCGTTATGTAACACGTCAGCTGCCGCTTCCTCTCCTGTTCTTTTTCAGGTGGCTCATTGCGAGCGTATACCCTGTGGCTATATCACTGAATTTGAGATAAAGACCCTTAACGGCAGCAAAACGATTAGGTGTTTCCTCTGTATTATGGTACACAGACAGCTAAACTGTGTCACCTGTAGTTAAAAATAAGCATTTTCCATCTGAACGGCGCTAAGTTTCACATCTGTTTCCATCAGGCACATATCCAGAGTGCTGTCTGTCACATTCCAGTAAAGCTCAGCCCTATATTCTCTCCATCACAAGATATGCTGATCTGAATGTATGAATTTATTCATTTTTGGCTTCGCTTCAGACAAGCCTTTGGCAAGTCTTTCTACAAAAAGGATGTTTTTGTGTCTCTCATGAACATATGTGCAAGTAAAAATGCCTCGAACAATGAATAGTTTGTGATAATCCTAAAATGTCAAACTTAACTTTGTTATACTACAATAAATATGTATATGAAATATATGAAGTGTCAAACAGGGAATACTTATATAAAGTCTGAATATATAAATATAAATCTGAATATTTAAATGTAAATCAGAATATAAATGTGACCCTGGACCACAAAACCAGCCATAAGGGTCAATTTTTTTGAAATTGAGATTTATACATCATCTAAAAGCTGAATAAATAAGCTTTCCATTGATGCATGGTTTGTTAGGATATGACAATATTAAAGTTGTCCAAATGAATTTCTTAGCAATGCTTTTAGCAAAGTGTTGCTATATTTACAGTAGGAAATTTACAAAATAACTTCATGGAACATGATCTTTACTTAATATCCTAATGATTTTTGGCATAAAATAAATATTGATAATTTTGACCCATACAATGTATTGTTGGCTATTGCTACAAATATACCTGTGCTACTTATGACTGCTTTTGTGCTCCAGGGTCACAAATATAAAAATCTTAATATATAGAAGTAAATCAGAATGCATAGAAGTCAATCTGAATATAGTTATAAGTCTGAATATATAATTGTAAATTGCAATATATAGATATAAATCTGAATATATAGATACAAAACTGAATATATATATATATATATATATATGTCTGTGTGTGTGTGTGTATAAATCATGACTATATGTATAAAAGTAAATCAGAATATATATTTTAAAGTCTTAATAAATATAAGTAAATTTGCCAATATAGTTATAAGTTTGAATATATAAATGTAAATTGTGAATGTATAGTTACATTTCTTACTATATAATTCTAAATCGGAATGCATATGTATAAATCTTGAATATATAAATGCAAATCTGATGCAAACATGTACATGTACATTGTACTATATTAATTATTGTAATTATTGCTGTCTATCACATGCTGCTGCAATTGTCTCAATAAAACCATTACTTGCAAACAGATTCAGCCCTCTCAGCCTTGTCTAGAAAGCTAGGTATTAACACTTTTGGCAAGTAGAGCGAAAATACTCCTTTTGGTTTAGATGAGTGATATGCACTTACAATAATTAATATAATACAGTATCTTCACTGATACATATAGGATGTACAGGCATTCAGTTTTCATTAAAAATAAAAAATAAATCAATGAACTTCTGTCTATTGGCATGCTGGATAATAAAGATATAATTACATTTATATGTAGAGAATACATATTCAGATTTGTGTTTTTTTT
>NW_015656004.1:68442-84689 GCF_001515625.1 Sinocyclocheilus rhinocerous | reverse complement strand
AGAGCAACTTGTTCAGTAAACCAAAAAAAAAAAAAAAAGTTTAGTTTTCCCCCCTGCTGTACCGAAATCATACCGAACCGTGACGTTAAAACCGAGGTACGTACCGAACTGTCATATTTGTGTACCGTTACACCCCTAATATATATATTTCCTGATTTTTCTGATTTCCTGGCCAAGAAACATTTATTTTAATATTATTATTATTATTATTATTAGCATTGTTGTTGTTGTCATCAATGTTTTTATTTTTGAATGGTTGCTTAATATTTGCTTTATTTTTGTGGAAACAGTGATTTTTTCCAGGAATCTTAAACAGTACAGTACAGTATTAATAAACAACAACAACAATAACAAAAACTTTTGTTACGATGTAAAAGTCTTTATAAAAGTCTCAATGCCCCCACACCCCAATCAATCAATCAATCAATCAATCAAATTCTTTCTGACTCCAAACTTTAGAACAGCAGTGCATTTTTAATCATTTTACAATGATCAATGATTTTAACATTTTGAAACGTATTTCCATGATTAAATGAACCAATTGAATGAATAAGTTAAATATAAAACATGATTTCAGACATTTGTACTATACTGTAAATTTCTGTTTAGCTTAAGATAGCATTTTATTTATTGGATGGTAGTTTATTAACACTTAATCAGGCATCTTTCATCTTATAAAAATAATACAAATGTAAAAAAAAAAAAAAAGAAAAAAAAATCAATTTATTTATTTATAATTTTTTTTTAAAACTTCTTAAATGCATCATGAAACCTATTTATTCAGTCAGTTTCACTCACATCGAAGGTTCAGCACAGTATGCAATCTGAGCCTCTGGGAATTAGAAATTCCGGGCTTTAGGCACTAGAGCTCATTAGTTGTTTATCATGTGTGAAATTAATTATGATTCATTGTAAGGAGGTTGCAGTCAGGCCGGCTGAGCCCTTGAAGAGAGCAGGGAGATATGTTTGGTGTCATGCTAAATAAGTGCTGCTGTCTCTGGCTCAGGGCAGAGGCGGACTTACCCATTAGGCAAAGGTAGGCGACCGCCTTGGGCCCCCAAAAGCCAAGGGCCCCCAAAAGCCAAGGGCCCCCTAAAATGCTTTTCATATACGAGATGCGCATTAAGCGCTGACATGAGAATGGTTGCTTTTTACTGTGTTTATCACCATGACAACCGTCTGCGTGTCCGAGTTGAACACACTTCTCGTGTATCCTGCTTGTAGCAAATGAAAATATCATGTATCTGAAGCTGTAATTAAATATTGCGCAACAGTGCATATTGTATGTTTATTGTTTTAAATGCCTCTTACTCATTTATGAGAAGGACCCAAGTAGAGGATGCATACGCAGTTACTTGTTTGGTTGTTATAATCCTTAGGTGTGTAAATGTATAATTTCCATTTCATAATTTTTGCATTTTCATTTAAATTTGTAGTTAAAATAACTAAAATAATTTAAAGTTTAGAATTAGACAGCCTTTGGCAGACAGGCTTACGCTGGTAACTCATCAGTGGACTTTCCTCCTCAATATAGGCTATATTTTTCTCATTCTCACTAATTCAAGTTTTTATAAAAGTTTCGGTGGAATTTTCACTTTATCTGATAAAGTAGCGTTTATGAGCCCAGCGCTGCTTTGTTTGCAGCCATTACCGGGGAAACCACTGTATTTCTGATGTTCCAAAAGCACTTCCTGCTAGCAAAGAATGAATGTGCATTTTCAATAATCCCGTCTACAGTTTTTGTTCAGACCAATGCGAAAATCCACCCTCTTAACACCGTTTTAAATTAATATCATGATTTATACTTCTGACTCATCTCTTTTCTTAAAAAATGGTTTGCAAAAAAAAGTGTGCAAATATATAGGGCCCGATTCCTGTATTTTGCCAGGGGCCCCCAAATCACTAAATCCGCCCCTGCCTCAGGGGCTGGGTGAGTTTGATCCCAGACAGCCGTTGTTCATCAGAGGAAGTGTAAATGTTCATAATCTAACACTCTGTCATACCTAGTGTGCAAACGAAGCAGAGGGAAGGAGGCACACTCAAATGGACTGAGTGGTAAGCTTCCACTCCACACTAATGCAGCCGGCATCTCATGTTACTTAGTGCCGTGCACCCTTTTAGCATATAACGTTTGATGGAGGTGAGCTTAGTCAGAGTTTAGCGGGCTGATTTCCTCTCAGATAGACGCCTGCCCACTGCCTATCATTCAGATTGAAAGGACTATCCACTGTCTGCAATCGGAGAATTGTGGTACGAATATTAAAAATCATTTGAACGTGAATGACAGGGATATTTCACCCAACAAATTTAATTTACATGTTGTTACAAACCTGTGTGACTTTTTATCTTCCGTAGAACACAAAATAAGATATTTTGAAGAATGTTTAAACTGTTTTTGTACATACAATGAAACTCAATGGGGTCCAATATAAAACTGGACCCTATTAACGTTAATTGTTAAAACAAACAAATAAATGAAATCAAATATTTAGACTGTGATTTCAAACCCTAGCTTGAGATGGTATAATGCAGTTTATTAATACTTAATTGGACATCCTTTGTCTGATAAAATTCAGTTAAAAAATAAATAATTCAAAATTATTTGCAAAAATTACAAAACCATTTCAAAACTGAAAAGGTATCCAGTTTGAAAGTAAACAATGAAAAACGAAATGGAACAGAACAGAACAAAACAAATCAGAACAGAACAGAACAGAACAACACAGCAAAAAACAAAAAAACAATACAAAACGATTTTCTTAAAATATATTTTAAGAAAATGAAAATGATGGAAAATGAGGGCGACATGAGGGTGAGTAAATGATGACAGAATCTTCATTTTTGGGTGAACTATCCATTTAAATAATTATTGGTATTAATTAATTGCTAGTCATTTACTTCAGAAATATGTTTTAGACTAAAAACAAGAATTCTTGAGCATGTTTCCTTATATAAACCTTCAACAACAGCAGGATGTTGAGGCAAACATTAGTCAATGTCAGGGCAAGAGTTCTGTATGTGGGACATTTTCATTTGGCTGTTAGACAAAGCTTATCAAATATGTACCTCTGTGGCCTGAGAGCATGTTTAGTTATTTACTACCGACAGACAAATTCTCTTTCTTTTACAAATGCATCACTTTCATGGATGTATTGGAGGTTTATGTCGAGTCCAATCAAAGAGCAGTGTGTTTGAGGTTTTGACAGATGCAGTAGCTTTACAGACAGAGGGTAATGGAGGTTAATTAGAGACACATGCTTCAGCAGGTTTGATAGTTTCTATTGGCAACAACTATTGACAGAAACAAAACCTAGAAATGATATCGAAGGCTTGAAAAAGTTGGACCATTTCTGAAATCTAATCTTATCTGTCAGATCGACCAGCTTGGGTTGGGTTGGATGCGAGTTTTGTTTGTTAGTGAAAGCAGATGTTTGTGTCATTTTGTATGTATGAGATTTTCAGCTTTTATGGCATATCATAACTCATGAAAATAGTGATCTGATTTTAAGTGTATCCATAAAAATGGAAAATGGATTACCAGCCAACAATCTCTCTGGGATGAAATATGCATTGAAGAACAGCGGCCAGGCCTACAGGAACCACTGCACTGATGTTGTCAGCAATGGGATGAAAATGTCATTTGATGTGAGGGAAAGCAGTGCGTTTTCTGTAGACAATGAAACTAAATGAGTGAATATTGTATAAAATATAGCCCCGAGGGGAAGAAGTGAGAAGAATGGAATTGGCTCTCACGCGTAATTGCAGCCATTTATTGATTTAAATAAGCCCTACAGAATCTATATGAGAAAGATTAAAAGTCAAACCCAGAATATTAGGACACGAACAGAATATTAATTGCCTTTGAAAAGTAAACAATAACAAGGCTTATAGGCCGATTACACAGGACACATTTATTTTTTGCATTCTTGTTCATCTCAATGGAAGATGTATATGATTTTAAATCTGACATCTTTGTTGGCCACTCATTTGGCACCCATTCTGTTGTTAAAAATAAGTTTGATATTTCATTCCCTCTTTTCGCAGCCAACCATTTTGTGATGCACACTCCAGTCAGGTAGGTGGCAGAGATTGGCTTTAGGTTGGCTTGTTGCTATTAAACACAGTAGAAGGAGAAGTAAAAGAATAAGAGGAAACTGATTGGTTGTGAATGGAGAAAGATCTTTTTGCTTCAGTGTGTAGTCATCAGCAGGAGTTAAATGTAAATTCACCCTGTCTATTTTCAAAATGTATGTTATTGATTCTGTTGTGAACAATTCATCCATGTATACGTTTCATTTTTTCAAAATTTGTTCGTTGTCATTTTTAATCAAAATGCCTGATCCTGACCCTGAGGCAGAACACACACACAAAACCTTACCACGTATTATAGCTTACCTTATTGTGAGAAACCAAATTCACCTTTTCTTATTGGAGGTGGGCCAGAGAAGTCACCCGAACAGTGTGTACATCAACAAAGTCCAGCCAAATGATAGCCTTGTGCCAGCTTTGTTCTAATTATACCCTCGTTTCCTGCAGGAAACAAGCCACACAAGCCAAGGGTCTTTTTAATACAGTGGCAGGTGGAGTGGCAGCAAATTCGTAATCAAATTTCTCTATATTTCCTCTTTTGGAAAGCTATAGAAGCTCTATCTATGATTCTTTAATTTTCCTATTGGAGCAAATGGGAATGCAAAAACAAAACAAAACAAAACAAAACCACACACAAACATTTTGTTGTAGTTTCCGTTCACCACTATAGAAGTTTACCAAACTATGACGACTTTCACTTCTGAGAACCCCGGAAATGTTAAAAAGGTCCAATATCATATCTGTGTAAACCCCATCCCTTCTTACAATTGACGGCATTCAGACTAGTATGTTTAATTTTTTATTTATTTTTGGTCATCCATGACGATTTCTGTCACATCTGTGACACTAGCCAATAGGAGCAAATACGTGCTTTTGTACATGCTTTCAAAAATGCCAAAACAAAAGAGAGATAATGGTATCGGTCCTGCAAGGTGGAATTTTATAATGGAGGAAATGTTTGAGGAGCTATGGCAACAATACTCCTGCATTTATGATGTTTCCTAGAGGGACAACTGCGACAGAGTGAAAAAAGGTCAAATAATTTATTTTACTTCAGTTCTCTTTGACAGTCCATACTGTCCTCTTCATGCAATCAAGATTTGTGCCCATTGTCAGGGTTTTCTTTCTTTTTTGGGTTTTTCTGACGACAAGACAGAAAAAAAAAAAAACGCTGTTTGCTAGCCATTTTTTGTTTACGCTAATGGCACCTTCTGTCTAGTCCTGCCATATCGATGACAGCACGCACGTCGTTAAAGACAGCAAGCGATGAGTGGTCGGGTAGCAACGAGTAGTCTGACATGTTTCTTGTTCATGACACGACAAGATTTTAGGAGTCAAAACGAGGGTTGTGCATCAACGATGGTCAGAGATATCATCTGCGGCTGGTGCCTTTGACAATATCAAGACTATTATTATTATTACATTACATTACATTTAGTCATTTAGCAGATGCTTTTATCCAAAGCGACTTACAAATGAGGACAATAGAAGCAATCAAATCTAACAAAAGAGCAACAATATGTAAGTGTAAATGACAAGTCTCGGTTTGCCTAATGCAGTACACGCAGCAAGGTTTATATATATACTGAACAAAATTATAAACGCAACACTTTTGTTTTTGCCCCCATTTTTCATGTGCTGAACTCAAAGATCTAAGACTTTTTCTATGTACACAAAAGGCCTATTTCTCTCAAATATTGTTCACAAATCTGTCTAAAGCTGTGTTAGTGAGCACTTCTTTGCCGAGATAATCCATCCACTTCACAGGTGTGGCATATCAAGATGCTGATTAGACAGCACGATTATTGCACAGGTGTGCCTTAGGCTGACCACAATAAAAGGCCACTCTAAAATGTGCAGTTTTACTGTATTGGGGGGTCCGGGGGGGTCCGAAAACCAGTCAGTATCTGGTGTGACCACCATTGGCCTCACGCAGTGCAACACATCTCCTTCGCACAGAGTTGATCAGGTTGTTGATTGTGGCCTGTGGAATGTTGGTCCACTCCTCTTCAATGGCTGTGCGAAGTTGCTGGATATTGGCAGGAATTTTTTAAATAAAAAAGAAGATAAATAGATACAGTAGAATTAAAATAGAATAGAAAGTGCTAGAGTTAGAGAGTCAAATAAAGATGGAACAGATGTGTTTTTAGTCATTTCTTGAAGATGGCTAAGGACTCAGCTGCTCGGATTGAGTTGGGCAGGTCATTCCACCAGGAGGGAATTATTATTATTATTATTATTACTACTACTAGTAGTAGTATTATCAGGCTAGTAATACTGTCTAATTAATATTAGGGCTTATTTGTTCCATCACATTTTTTTACGCATTTTTACAGTGTTGCGCGCTATAACCAATCACACACGATTCCATTGAGTTTTTGAATGCAATGGCCAATCAGAGGTGTTCAGATGAGTCATCGCTGAAATGCTGGTGAATTCTGCACTCTCGCAAATTCTCTCATCATAAACAACAAAGTGCAGATATCCGTGCGATGTAAGTATAAGGGATTTATCATTCATACAGTGTAGACAGCTTCACTGATTATAACAGGAGTTTTTTTTAAAGTGCGTAAACTAGAATGCAGTCAGTGTTGATGTTCTTTGATAATGTACATTTTCTTTGCTCATTTTCCGTAGCCGCTGTTTAAATAACTGAGAAGCTTACAATGTTTTTTATTAAATTAACACGTTAAATACAAATTCAGCCATATTAAAAACATTTTATGACATGACATCCATATGCTACTTGACTAAAAAGATATAGGCCTAATGAGTAGGTAACAGATTAAACTAACATTAGGCTGCTTTTAACCTGGAGTTGGTTTACTCTCCGGCTATGAAACTAAGTAAGTAAATAATTAAATAAATTAGCATGATAATATTGTGTATCGCCGATATCACAGGCTGACGACAGGATGATATTATTATGGAGCATATCGCCCAACACTAGTCAAAATCGCATAATCTGACACAGTGACTATCGTAATCGACAAATAATTGTGTAGACTGAACCACCCATCCCTCAGATGTATGTCGCAATACAGAAGAAAAGACTGTCTGCGGTGAAGCTCATTCAACAGGCCTCTTCCGTTCGACAGTGTTGACATATGCCAGAATGCAGCGAAGTGTTGCAGTTTCCCTCAGAATGATACGCAGCCAACAAGCACCTGTTTTTGCTTCTGAATTCCATTATTCTGTCAGCTTCTTCTTACGCACTTGTAATAAATCAGCCCTGCTGACGCCCCAAGCAGAATCTGAACTCTACCCTTCCTTAAAGCAAGATCAAAGTAATAAGAGCTGAAAGCCATAAACACTTTTATTTTGAGACCGTCTACCCGGGAGCCAGATTGATATTGATACTATAATTACAACATGAGACATAGGTATATGAGAGACAAAAACACGACGCGTCTGGATCTTGCGAGTTTGGCTCGTTTCCCCTCGAACTGTTCAAGGTCTGTTTCCCGGCAAACTCGGCTGCTTTTTCCTTGCCTCCATCTTTTTTTTTTCTCTATTTCCTAATGGCTTCACGTCTCTCGTCGCCCTTTAGAAGTGGCTTTAGACTTGCGAGACTCTTGTATGTGACAAACAGGCAGAGATAGCGTCAGATTCCTATCCACAGAGGGCTGCCGCTCACAGAGAACTTTACAAGAAAAACTGTCACAAAGCAACCTTCTCGGGATGCGCGATAGATTCATATGAACCACTACAATAGTCCTCGATACTTGATCAAATAATGAACGCTGTGTTCTTCCTACGGTAAGCCCAATTTGTACTGGAAAATATTTGCCTTTTGTGACAGGGTGTAGGAAAGTTGTCAAAGCTTTTTAAAAGGCTGAGTGTGTGTGTGTGGCTTGTTTTCCTGCAGGAAATGAGGGTATAATTAGGACAAAGCTGGCACAAGGCTATCATTTGGCTGGATTTTGTTGATGTACACACTGCTCGCGTGACTTCTCTGGCCCACCTCTAATAAGAAAAGGTAAATTTGGTTTCTCACAATAAGGTAAGCTATAATACGTGGTAAGGTTTTGTGTGTGTGTTCTGCCTGTTTTATGGTATTTTATCTGCTGTCTTTATCATGCGGATCCATCCCACAGAGCACTGCAGCATAGAGACTCTTCTGCAGCCTCTACTCAAAGACAACGGCGGTTTGCATTGGTGTTTATTTAAGATTTGTTGAAACAGCCATGCTGAGAAATGTCGTCTCGCCGTGCTTTCCTCTCTTTCTCCACCTTCTTTTTAAGATCAAATGCCATTCCCTGTGTTTTGACACCAAAGGTTTTACCAGATGAAATACAGAGACCATCAGATCCTTACTTCTATTTTAACTTCCCACTCGATGAAAGGTGACGTTTGGGATGCTGGTGATATACTGTACGTGTGTATCTTTAGCTGCTCTGTGAAAACTGCAGATGGTTGGGAGGGTGTTGAAAATAGTGGATTAAAGAAAGATTTCAGTGTACGCCCGTCTGGATATTGACCATACTGATCTGTTCTCGTATTTGTTTATATGACATATTAAAACACATATTTAATAAAAGTGTTATTCTTAAATAGTAGTGCATTTTGCCTAAAATGGTCAAGATTTATTAATTTATGTATTTATTTTTTAATTACTGACTTTTTAAGAAAATAAATGTTATTTTTGTCCAATTACGATAAGTTCATAAACATTCATAAACAGAATGATTTTAGTGAGTAAACTTGGTTATTACTCACCTTTGCCATCACATATTGTAATTAAACAGAAAAACAAAACTAACCCATGACATTTCTCTGTCAATATGTTTTGTGCTAACACTGTTACATTTAAAATGTTTCAGGGATTGAGCTTTACGGGGTTAAAGGTCAAAGCAGAAATGCCAAATACCAGCCTTAACTAGCAAATATCACACAACTACATTATTCAGTCGATTTTTTATTTTTTTACTTTGTGCCAAGAAAAACAAATTATGTGCAAAAACTTTTTTTATATATCCTGCCTACAACAGATTTAAAAGTTTGAGCTTGACAAGGATGGTTATAAATAAATTCTCAAAGACTCCAAGATCTTCTGTTTGAACCACATGATCAAAAATACTTGATATCACAAGGTGATATTTTAATTTCTATAAAAGCAATTAGTTTTTGTTAATATAGATAGCAAATCTTCATTAGTCATCGGCTGAGATAGCAAATATTTAATAATAAAATATTTCATTACACACTAAACTGAGTTAAAACTGATAGATAATCTGATTAAATATCCTGTTAATAATTTCAGTAGTAAGCCATGGGACACAAATTGCAGCATTTTCTGATATACTGTATATATATATATATATATATATGAAGAGTTCAGATGCAAAAGCCTCTAAATGCCATCTGAAATTTTCATCTAAAATGAGCATTTTTATCAGGCTCCTATGTTTAGGTTCAGGAATTTTACTCTAGTGGCAATGTATAGGTCGTTTTCTATGCAATTAAAGTGAAATAACTGAACATAAATATAGAAGCCTGATAAAAATGCTAATTTTAGATGAAAATTTCAGACGGCATTTAGAGGCTTTTGCATCAGAACTCTTCATATATTACAAGCATTATTATTATTATTATTATTATTATTTAAAGAGATATAACCATTTAAAAATAATATTAATATATTAATATGTGGGTCATTTTGGACACAGGTATGTATGGAGTACCACTATGTGTCAAAAATACTTTTTGTTAAATTATATATGAAGATATATTGGTATATATATATTTAGCCTTTTCCCATATCTCACACATTTTTGTGACTGAAATTTGTTGATAAACAGGAATATGTACGCCTATTTACAACCCATTGCAGCATGAAAAATTTATCACTTTTTTCATCTGAAAAACGTTTATGCAAGTAAACTAAATTAATTTTGTTTGAAAACTTTTCAGAGTAATATTTATGTTGTTTTGATGTTTTGTTTGAAATAAATATGCAGGTTTCATAAATTGTTTTTGAGCAATCATGAATTATAAAGTCAAAGCATCATAGTTTTTGGTGTGGTTCATGTGTAATTTTACATTTCAAAGAATTTCTAAATTTTTAAATTAATTTAAAAAGGGGTAAATGCAGTAATTACATGGTAATAACATTGTAACATTAAATTTCTTTGTTCTACATTCACTCATTATTGAGGAGTTGCTGATCAGGTACAGAATGGTTTTAGTTGAAAAAATATTAAGTTATGATTGGACCAAATGGACCCAGAATGCAAAAATCGTATACAGCTTTTCAATGCATTATGAGAGTTACACCTTTAAGGTCAGTAAATCTCAGCTTTATCCACTGTTTGTTCAAACGTGACAAAGAAAATTGTGTGAAAATTGCAAATGCTACACAGTGAAAATAAAATGTCCTCTTTGTTTACAAGTCATGAACTCTTTTCTATTTGCACTCTGGTCCATCATCAATGCAGCAGTGTGAGAAAAAGATATGCTTTGATGCTTGTGATGAGTGTGATTGAACTTTTACTATGGCTTGCCTTTGTTATTTATTGAAATGACTAAGACATTCATCCTCCATAATAAATGTGGCGTGGAGTTGGGATGGATGGGACTGTGACTGGAATAGGAAGGTGCTTTCAGTCTTTTCATCTGCTGGAGAGAACTGAGCCATGCTTCACTGTCCAGCTCTTGTAATGAGGACAATACTTTATTCTTGAATAAAAAACAATACCTGTAGGAGCAGGGCCGCATTAAGACCTCACTGGGCCCCGGGGCTATGACTTACTGCAGGGCCCCCCATCACAATAATGATATATAGTTTAAAATAGGATTTTTATCCAATCAACATTTTTGATGCATTGCAATTTCGTAATTCTTGTTACCAATTCTAATATCACAAAATAAAATAAAACATACTAGCCTATGTAAAAACAAACTTACTGAAGACAAGTAAACAGTCATGAAAAACTCCGCGGACCCGGATACGGGTCCAAAATCGCGTTAAAAATGTTTATGCTTCATTTTCATAGCCTTCCTTATATGGTATGAGCCCATATATGAGTTCATTTGAAAGCTTGGAGTGTCTTCTTTACAAAGAATACCATAAATCTTGGTTTTAGGATTCATAAAGCAGTAAAATTAAGCTTAGAAATGTATTCGTCCCACACACGAATTTCCGCCTAACCATTGCGAATAATTTTTACGAAGAATGTGTATTTTATATATTTTTCACAAAACAGTCAAGTCATATATCACAAGAAAGCTCTCATTCTCAGGAATTTGACTATGTAGATTATTCACTGTGTGACAATCACAGATCGAATGATCTTCAATAGAATCTTTTACTTATCGAAGATTGTTCTTTGCATGACCATTTCTAGATTACACCAGAACGAATTGAAGAGAGGTGAATGCAGATATTAGACGCAGCAATTACCTGATAGGAGATAAGTGCACAGGTCATTCAAAAGTAAAATATAGAATGAATGCATTTGATTGGTAAACCAAATTCAAATGTGACGTTTTAATCTCTGATGATATGCATGGAATTTACGGAAAAACTTCACTTAATAATATCGCTAAAAAGTGAGGGGCGTGGTGGGGCTTTGGCGATCGGCGCTACCGATGTCTTTCAATCTACTCCAAGCCAAACATGGGCCCCCTCCTTGCTCGGGCCCCGGGGCTTCAGCCCCGCCTAGCCCAATGGTTAATGCGGCCTTGTGTAGGAGATGAAGATAGACTTTTAGACTGGCATTTATTGTGAAAGACCCTAGCTGGATTTTTGCTTGCTAATTAATATAAAACTATGAGCTAAGCACAGTATAATGAATTAAGGTAATTTGCAGCACATGTATGATATGTTATACGTTTTTTTTTCTTTCTTTAGCATATGGTCAGGGAAAGAAGGTGCTTATAATCAGGAAATAATTATTGGTGACCTCAGAATCTAAAAATACATATTAAATGAGTGGTTTTATTTTGCATTTATTTTATATGAGGTTTAGTAACCAAAATTAAGCCGCCACTCTATAAGAACTGGTTTGGGACTAGTTTTGTAAGTTGATTAAAAAAAAAGTTTGGGGTATATAATATTTTTTTAAATTTTTATTATTAATATTATTATTATTACTATTAGCCTCAAGACTATTTTTAGGCTTATGTGTTTTACATTTCTTGCTATATTAATGTCATGTTATATCATTTATATAACAGATGTATTTTGTTTCTAAAACACATGGGATTTGTGTCTCAAAAGTAATTAGTAAAATAATGGGACAGCAAAGTTTATTACATTCATGGAAGTGCCACATGCCTTGGAGTCCGGCTGCAGGATATATGCTAATGCGTGACATTATGACGGAAATTATTCCTGCCCTCTTGTAATCTCGCTTCACTGATCAGAGTCCAGCTGAGGCTGATGGGATAGTGGGCATGCCTATATTTTGGCTGAGGACAACCCAATGCAAACAACATTTCCATCCCATTTGTTCTGATGGGAACACCTCGCACGCCAGACTCATAAAAGTGATAGAATATGGCTGTTGAAAGGAAACTTCATCAATCTACCAATATACGGTCACTTCGACACTTTCAGAGTCATTGGCTCCTAAAGGGCCATTTGCTGCCATTTTACATTAGAAATTAAACGTGTTTCAGAAAAACATCTCGCATGCGGTGTTGTGTCGCAGCACAACACTGCAGCTCTGAGAAGTGGTCAGCGTGGTTTGCTTTGATAAGTTTCTCTTTAAAACATCTGTTTTTAAAAAAAACGAACTGATAAATTTCATTGCACGTCTCCGTTGCGCTGTTTTCCATTCGTCTCACAGTTTTCCATTAATAAATAAACAAATAGACTTATAGATCACAAGGAAAAATAAATGGACAAGAGGGACTGAAACAGCATTCTTCCTCAAATCTAGTGCTGGATGAGTTTTAGTATTCTCTTTTTCCAGCATGGTGAGACTTTTTTTTGGTGTACCTCAATCATGATTGCTGTCACAATCAGTTGCGACACATTTCTGTATTTTAACCACCAGAAATCATGTGTTTACCAGTTTACAGAAGAAACTCAGGAATGTTACATAAACTTACAGTACGTGATATAACAAATCTCACGTACCAAGATGGCATAATGACAAGAAATTATGAATCTCGACAGTTGTCAGTCATTCATTTTCCACTCACAAGTTACTGTATATTTTTATACAGACCAGTCTAAGCCAACATGTAGGCAGAGAAATCATCAGATTCCTCCTTGTGCACTTTCTGTCCCCCTTGGCTATAAACCTTAGTAGAAACCTTTAATAATGTTCAGCTTAGCATTAGACATGGTATCTCATGCTCTAATGATTCTCGTACTCTCTAAATAAGGTTTATTTGACATACTGAAGCATTGGAGGCATTTTTTTTTTTGCAATGCTGAAATTGACCTGTGTGCCGGGGTTTAATTTCCTTGACTTGTTTCTGTCTCAACCTTTAATTTGAATGGTTGAGGAATCATTGTTCGTGGAGTCGCACAGTGCCGCCGGCAAAATATCTGTAATTGGGTTTGACCTTTTACTGGGAATACCAAAGAAAGAAATTAGAGTTTTTCTAATGGCACTGGTGAGGATGCTGTGGTTTACTGAGTGCCTGTATTTCAAACCATTACAATGAGCAACGTTGATTAAGCTGTGCATATCACAAACTTCATGTGGACAAACATTATGCAGTTTACAATGGCCACTATCCATTTTAGTTTCATTTGTGTTGTGAAGATGAGTTTTCATTAGTCATAGGTAATATAAACAGGCTGGTTTATAAGATAAGCTCTCCAAATCCCACTCCTGAATGCAGATTTACTCACTGAGAATATAAAAGCTGCTAAAATGCTGACAAGTTTGATATTTCAGCATGTCAGAAACCAATTCTCAACAGAAAATCATCTGTATTCTTTACTTAAGGATTAAATCATTAAGTTGAATTATGCATTAACATAATATGAACATAATTATATGATGGAAGTCAAGACTTCTGAGTTGGGACAGACTAAAGCTACCATTTTAAGACATTTGGAATGTTTTAAAATTGCAAATTTTTTGGCATGGTTCCATCTTTGCTCATGGACATTTTGACATAAATGATATTGTAAGGGGGGAAAAGGCAAAACAAATTCATTGATGGCACCACAAGAACAGTGCCAAAACCTTTACTAGTGACAGTCCTATCCTGACAAATATAAATCCAAACTTATTCCTAAATTTGACCCTTTCAGAAGCATCGTAAAACATAACTACAACGTGATATTTGTGAATCATATCTTTGCTTGTTATTAGGCTATACACTATTGCTCTAAAAAAATTTTCAGTGGAGTCTCATGATTACAAAACCTACATTTATTTGATCAAAAATACATAAAATAGTGAAAACATTAACATTGTGAAATATTATTACAATTTCTCATCATTACTCCAGTTTTTAGTTTCATGTGATCCTTCAGAAATCGTTCTAATATGAAGAGGTATCATATCGATCACAAGTGCAGTATGGAGTACCTCAAGGCTCAGTACTAGGGTTGTTACTTTTCACGCTTTACATGTTACTCCTGGGAGATATCATCAGGAAACACGGTGTTAGCTTTCAAATGCCCCTCAACCACACATCCCAGTGGAATTAAGAACAGTTCCTGGTTCCGAAAAAAATATCCAATTCGGCAAAGAAAGGCACCAAACAGATTAGATCTGTAGTTACGGACTGATTAAGGTTACTTAGTATATAATAACCTAGAACACTTTCTAAGACTTGATGGCTGCTCTGTCAATTCTTTGTCATCAGTTAGGAACCTAGGTGTGCTATTTGATAGCAATCTTTCCTTCGAAAGCCACGTTTTTAGCATTTGTAAAACTGCATTTTTCCATCTCAAAAATATATCTAAATTACGACCTATTCTCTCAATGTCAAATGCAGAAATGTTAATTCATGCGTTCATGACCTCAAGGTTAGATTATTGTAATGCTTTATTGGGTGGTTGTTCTGCACGCTTAATAAACAAACTCCAGCTGGTCCAAAATGCAGCAGCTAGAGTTCTTACTAGAACCAGGAAGTATGACCATATTAGCCCGGTTCTGTCAACACAGCACTGGCTCCCTATTAAACATCATTTAGATTTTAAAATCTTGCTTATTACTTATACAGCCCTGAGTGGTTTAGCACCTCAGTATTTGATCAAGCTCTTATTGCATTATAGTCCTCCATGTCCGCTGCGTAATCAAAACTCTGGCAATTTGATAATGCCTAGAATATCAAAATCAACTGCGGGCGGCAGATCCTTTTCCTATTTAGCGCCCAAACTCTCTGTCAGTTTAAATCAAGATTAAAGACCCCTCTCTTTAACCTGGCTTACACATAACACACTAATATGCTTCTAATATTCAAATCCGTTAAAGGATTTTTAGGCTGCATTAATTAGGTCAACCGGAACCGGGAACACTTCCCATAACACCCGATGTACTTGCTACATCGTTAGAAGAATGGCATCTACACTAATATTAGTCTGTTTCTCTCTTATTCCGAGGTCACCGCTGCCACCAGATCCAGTCTGTATCCAGATCAGATGGTCACTGCAGTCACCCGGATCCAGTACATATTCAGACCAGATGGTGGATCAGCACCTAGAAAGGACCTCTACAGCCCTGAAAGACAGCGGAGACCAGGACAACTAGATGAACCCCAGATACAGATCCCCTGTAAAGACCTTGTCTCAGACGACCACCGGGACAAGACCACAGGAACCAGATGATTCCTCTGCACAATGTGACTTTGCTAGCCTGAAATTGAACTGCTGGTTTTGTCAGAGGAGAACTGGCCCCCCGACTGAGCCTGGTTTCTCCCAAGGTTTTTTCTCCATTCTGTCACCGATGGAGTTTTGGTTCCTTGCCGCTGTCGCCTCTGGCTTGCTTAGTTGGGGACACTTCATTTCCAGCGATATCGTTGACTTGATTGCAAATGATTGCAAAGATACTATTTAAACTGAACTGAGCTGAATGAAGACATCACTGAATTCAATGATGAACTGCCTTTAACTGAAAAATGAGTGTTTACTATTGTCATTTTTGCATTATTGACACACTATTTTCCTAATTAATGCTGTTCAGTTGCTTTGACACAATCTGTATTGTTAAAAGCGCTATATAAATAAAGGTGACTTGACTTAA